>NC_058090.1:52195895-52495895 GCF_014858855.1 Bufo gargarizans
AGCTAAAGCTAAGGATTCTGTGGATTTCTGGGCCATTATGATGACCTTGTGGGGAAAAAAAAAATCATAAATTGTAAAACGTTTTGGGGCACATGTCGGTGTTTTACGGACGTGAGCTGTCCGTGTTCTCCATGGACAGCACACGTCCTCATTGATTTTAATGTGTGTATTCAGACATCAGTGTGTTTAGCATGGCCCGCGTGTCTGTTTTCAGCACAGATGCATGCTCTATTTTGTCTGTGTTCACAAATCCATCGGGCCCATTATAGTCTGGGTCTGTGAAAACCACGGATCATTAGAAATAGATGCTTTGAAAAAGATTTTTCAGCTGTTCAGTGTCAGTGAAACACGGATGGCACACGGACAGCAAAAAACGGACCTAACACGGCTCCTTCACGGACAGCTTCACGGATGCATCACTGACCACCTTCTCACGGATTTGAGCACTGCCACGAACATGTGACTGGTTTTAGACGCCGTTCTTAGCAAGTCCCTATGCTGGCAGTAGATCTGCAGGAGTTAAGTAGAGGCCTCTACATAACTTTGGCGGATCCACCGCCTCTTGTAAATGTAAGCCAGCTTCCTAGCTGTCTTAGGCCTATTGCACACGACCGTATGGCTTTTTCAGTGTTTTGCGGTCCGTTTTTCATGGATCCGTTGTTCCGTTTTTTCGTATGGCATATACAGTATACAGTAATTACATAGATAAAATTGGGCTGGGCATAACATTTTCAATAGATGGTTCAGGAAAAAACGGAACGGAAACGGAAGACATACGGATGCATTTCCGTATGTGTTCCGTTTTTTTTGCGGATCCATTGACTTGAATGGAGCCACGGACTGTGATTTGCGGGCAATAATAGGACATGTTCTATGTTAAAACGGAACGGAAATACGGAAACGGAATGCATACGGAGTACATTCCGTTTTTTTTGCGGAACCATTGAAATGAATGGTTCCGTATACGGACCGTATACGGAACGCAAAAAACGGCCAGTAAACGGGAAAAAAAAACGGCCGTGTGCAATAGGCCTTACATTTAGACCATTTTCTACGCCTAAAACAGGTGTAGAAAATGGTAAATGAGACGGGCCTACTGCCCCTTCTTATACCACGCCCACTTTATTAGACCTGGCGTGATCCAGGAGAAGTCGTAGATTGCGGTGCAAAGGACCTCTTTTGTCTTCTGCACCTTGCACAACCTTATCACTGATCCCCACCCAACAAACCTACTGGGAAAGTTTCTGGGGAAATCAGTGATTGCATAAAAACTAAATTACCAAATGGGGATTAGATAAAGAGGGCTTTGGGGCAGTAGCAGCTGCTTTATATAAAAGGATCAAAGGAAAAATATCAAAGGGAATTTATCCTCGAGGTGGACATATAAAACACTTCAAAAAGAGATTGTTTAATTATGTTGTGCAATCGGTAAATCACGGTACAAGCATCTATGCAAAAATATAAATGATTTATTATACAATAACTTGAGATACAATCAAAGCTTAATGAATATAAAAGTCAATAATATGCAACAACACACAGTGATATGCAGTACCCAAAATTCACCACTAGATGGCACTAATGCCAAGACCAACGTATACACAATACCTCCTTTAATACAATCAGTCTTGACCACAATTATCAAATATAAAACTCAATAATGTTAATGATAGATACGAACCCTTATTCTGCACAAACTATGACAAATCTCAGATAATCGGGTAGTATTGTCACACAACTTATAAATGATCAAGCCTGGTATTGACTATGGATTGAAATTATTCCAATCTGAGTTTCCTCTGAAATCAATATTATATATTTTATTCAGTAATATGCATCTTTACTGAGCGACAATATTGATGTAGCACTTTTAACACTATACATCCGCCATACAACGGGAGTTTTCTAAATATCAGGATAAATAATTTATATCAACACTACATGGAATAAAGTTATAAGTTACCCGAGAAAGCAGAGGATGTGCAGAGACTAAGGGATGTCAGCACCAAAGTCTGTTTTGGTCATTGGGATTTTTCTCCTGGGCTTTCTTTGTTTCTTTGTGTTTTCCTTGTTCCCCCTGTCCTTTTCTCCTGTTGCTGTATCTCTCCCCCCCTTCTTATGTGTGTGTGGTTAAGTTTGTGATCCTAATAAGTTGGACACACCTTCCTAGCTTGGAGTTTTCCAATCATTGTCAGCTAGACACGTACATATGATAATGACAGTGATATCATTTTATTGCCCAAATTGCATTTCTGCTGTTGGTGTAATGTTACTCATTCACCCCTAGGTGACACTATTACCTAAGCTATTAGTATCATTCTAGTAAGGGTTAAATATCCAAGAATGACTTCTCAGACAGGTACATGAACTGTGTCCTTTCCATGAACCTCTTTTGGCTTACTTTAAAATACATGCACAATGGTGAATATAACACATGAGTTATTATATATCAAATCCACTATAATTAGGATATTTTGATATAAATGTTACATACCTATGAAAAACCACAACACATATTCAATAAAATGCTATTAGCTCTATAATGTGTATCCTAGCTGCTTATAGTTTTTAATGTATATTTTGTATCTTTTTTTCCCCTTATTTACTTAGGATCTTCCTGCTCCAGTTCCAGTAAAAACAAGACTCCCTCCTGATTGTTTTGGGGATGCTGTTATGGTCTTAGAATTCCTTTATGCATTTGGTGATCTGTTTGACCTTAAGGATGAATTTCCTGAAGGAATGACATTTGGTAAGTGGTTTCTGACTCCTTTTGTGGGTATATTCACAGATGCAGATTTGTTGTAGAAATTCCTCATCTGAATAGCTGTAGAAACATTCCTAGTTGAATGGAACTGATTTGCAGCTGTAGAAATTTTTCGAACATCTGCGATATGTGAATATACCACAATGCTGCCTTACTGATTTTAAAAATAAAAACAAGTGGTTCCGGTGAAGACAGACTGTCATCCAGCAGCTGTGGAAAGCCGTAGGTATCCATGCAAAATAATGGACGCCCCATGTGGTGCTTAGTTTCCTATGCAGCAGTCGTGCATGGTATAACAGAAATTGCATTACCCCACTTCAAACAGATGGTCATGGGAACTTCAGCAGTAAGAGTGCCAGGCTATCCACTTGTGATACTTGGTGACTTTTGATAAAGCCGTTCTTTTATCTGTCTCTTACCAGAAATTCTTGAAGAGGCTTTGGTTGGCAGTGACCCAGAAGGACCACTTTGTGAGCTGCTTTTCTTTTTCCTGAGCGCCATTTTTCAGGCCTTAGCAGAAGAGGAGGAGGATGTGGCCAATGACCAAATAACAGATGCAGAAGCTAAAGGTAAAGGTTTATTATTCTTATGGCTTAAATAGAGAACATATAGAGGGCCATCAAAGAGTGATTGGTAAGCTTTTATTTTAAGTACCTCCAAATCTGAAGAATGCTTACTGCTCTCCTTCACTGTACACAGTTATTTTTTTTATTGTATTTGTTTATTGTATGGTATTTCTGTATGGCTATTTAACCAGTTTTAATGTGTAATAAAACAGGTTGCTTTTGTGTTTTACAGGCCTAACGGAAACTTTGGGTGAGGATGCAGACACAACAAAGTCTGCTCTATACGCAGTAGCCTCTTTAGCAGCGGCTTGGCCCCAGTTAAATCATGGTATGTTTGCTTTCTTAAATTGTACCAAATTGAATGCTGTTATCTGTCCCACCTTGAACGTTTCCAGTTGAAGCCTTTGTACAACCTTGTGCTGGGAATAAGATTGGTGTAAATAACTTTTCTTCTATCTATATTGTATGCTCGTTGGGACAGGGCATAAAACCTAAAGGGTTATTCTGGCCAAAAACATTATTGGCTTACACGCTGGAAATGTAATTCATTTTTGATCAGTGTGGTCTGAACAGTTGCAACTACACGAGTAGAATACTTGCTTCATCCTCCTTTTTACTTCTGTGAGAGTTACAAGAACAGCCGAGTGGTTGTCCCTCAGCAGATGGGCTGTACAAATTAATTAGCAGGGAGTGTTGCCAGCATCCAGACAAGCTGAAGACAATGGAACCCATCAACTGTAAAGTGCACCCTTTGTCAAGTGTCAGTGGGTGGTCATCAGGAAGACATTGACATAATTTAGCTGGGCTGTGGGTTGGTAGCCATGCAAATGCAATCCTCTCCCACCTGTGGTATTATCCTGACTGCAGGGTGGATAAAAATCAATGATTTAAATCGTTTTTTCTCGCCCAATTTCCTTGGGGGACACAGAAGACCTTGGGTATAGCTCATCTCCCTAGGAGGCGTGACACTAAGTGAAAACTGTTAAGCCCCTCCTCCATCAGCTATACCCTCAGCCTGGAGAGAGAGACTGCCAGTTTTTGCTTAGTGTCCAAGGAGGCAAGACACTCCCTGCTACTGCAGGGCTGTTTTCTCCTTGTTTAAATTTTGATTTTTACTTTTTTCTTTTCTTTTTGTTCCAGATCATCAGGGACAACAGAGACGCACTAGACCTCTCTGTTTCTCCCGGGGTTGAGCTGCGCCAGTGCCGGTCACCCGCACTGCTGCCTCCCCCACAGAAGACAAGGTGGATCAGGGCAGCCCAGCTCCCCTACATCCCGCCAGCGCAAGGGTCGCCCGCACGCCAAGTCCCTCTCCCAGCGTCCTGCCACTACGGTGCCAGTAGCTGAAGGGGCGACCCTGCTGGAATGGACCGAGGGTGAAGACGACTATGGTGAGAGAGTGGCTTCTCCAGCCCTTCGTCCCCCACCCCCCACCCTGGTCTCCTGCGTGCCTGACCCCCCATACTTGGACCCTTCGGTCACTGCTGGACCTAGGCTGGCCCCTGGGGTGCTGCGGGGCGACATTCCACTCCCTGCTCCCTCTCCTCCCTTCTGGCCCTCATGGGACATTTTAGCAGCAGAATGCTGCGAATAGGCAACCACATCGCCTCCCTTCACTTATCAGCGTCCCTCCTGGGAACGCTGTGCTCACATCCTCACGGGCACCTGGTCTCAGGGTCCCCCCATCCCCTCACCGATGCGCTGCTCTGGACCGGGGGCCTTTTCCTGACGGCAGTGCTGCTTGGGCGACCGCACCTCCGGCGCTTCTTCCCGGCCTGCTGGGCCGCACTTCCTTCCCGGCCCCCGACTGTTCCGGCCTGCGGGGTGGACTCCCGCGGCCGGCATTTGGCTTGAGCACGATGCTCCAACGATTCCGGCCGGCCGTCGGCGACTTCCGCAAATTTTGGCCCAGGCTTCGGGCCTACTGGGTCGCATTCCGGCGCTCCACCCGGGCCCCTGACTTCCGGTCCGCGGGGTGGGCTTCCGCGGCCGGTTTGTCCAGGCAGTCCGCTCCGGTTTCCTGTGCGGCCCCGGTCAGCCGGGTGCCGCAGAAAATTTAGGCCCCGGCTTCACGGCCTGCTAGGCCGCAAACTTCCGGCCTCTGTTGGAGGGGGCGGGAACTTCTCCGGGCGCGAATTCTTCCCGCCTGGAGGTTCCCCGCCCCCAGGGGATCGCGGCGCCGCCTCCTCCTCCCTTCCAGGTTGGTTGGCTGTTAACCCTTCGGGTACCGGCCTCCGTGCTTCAGTTTGTTTTGCTCGGCTGATGGGCCTATATGGCTGGCGCCCCCCCCCCTCTACTTCTATGCTGGGCACCTGTATGGTGGCACTTCTTCTGCCTCAGTGAGGCTATTTTTTATTTAGAAATGCATAACATGGTTAAGCTAATGGATTTCTTGTGCGCTGCGCAGGACGCTGCAGCCTTATCTCAGTAGCGCCGCCTGTATGCATGCTCCTTCCATGAGCGGCATGGTGTCGCACTCCCCGGCTGGTGCATGTTTCCCTTCTTTGCCCTCTCCGGGATACAGCGCTGGCCAAGTGCATGCGCTCTCCTTTTTTCGGTTGGCAGAGTTCGTCACCCTCCAGCTATGGTAACTGCCATGTGCAGACAACCCCTTCCTAGGCGGGATACTGCACTCTCTCGGGCTGCAGGCTTGCCTGGTGCATGACCCCCCGCTTAGGTGGAATACTGCACTCTCACCGAATACGGTGTTGGCCATGTGCACGAGAACGCTGCACTCATTGGATTCGCTGCAGGCCATGTGCACAGCCCCCTTCCATAGGCGGAATGCTGCACTCATTGGATTCGTTGCCGGTCTTGTGCATGTCCTCCTTCCATAGGTGGACTCTGCACTCTCACCAGATACGGTGTTGGTCTGGTGCACGACCCCCTTCCATAGGGGACCGCTGCATTTTCACTGGATTCACTGCCGGCCATGTGCGTGATTCCTTTCCATAGGCGAAACGCTGCTCTCACTGGATTTGATACCGGCCATGTGCATGACCCCCTTCCATAGGCGGAATGCTGCACTCACTGGATTCGCTGCCGGTCTTGTGCATGACCCCCTTCCATAGGCGGAATGCTGCACTCACTGGATTCGCTGCCGGTCTTGTGCATGACCCCCTTCCATAGGCGGAATGCTGCACTCACTGGATTCGCTGCCGGTCTTGTGCATGACCCCCTTCCATAGGCGGAATGCTGCACTCACTGGATTCGCTGCCGGTCTTGTGCATGACCCCCTTCCATAGGCGGAATGCTGCACTCACTGGATTCGCTGCCGGTCTTGTGCATGACCCCCTTCCAGGGGCGGAATGCTGCACTCACTGGATTCGCTTCCGGTCTTGTGCATGACCCCCTTCCTCTAGGCGGAATACTGCACTTCATTGGTTATGGTGCTGGGCAGCCGGCCATGTGCATAACCCCCTTCCATAGGCGGTATGCTGCATTCTCATTGGATTCGCTGCCGGCCTTGGGCATGCCTTCTTCCCTCAAGCGCCATGCATACACCCTCACTGACTGGGGTCGTTCTCTCGCTGATAAGTTGCTGGCCGCGTGCAGGACCCCCTTCCATGGTGGGACGCTTGCAACTCACTAAATCCACTGCCGGCCATATACATGTTCCCCCTTTTGTGGGTGGTGTACGGCACTCTTACTGGATTCGCTGCCGGCCATGGACATGTCTCCTTTCCTCAGGCAACATACACACACTCTCACTGACTGTGTTTGTTCTCTCGCCAGTGTGCTGCTGGCCAGGTGCCTGACCCCCATCCATGGCGGGGTGCTCGCATTCTCCCTGGTTGCAATACTGGCCATGGGCATGGCTCCCCCTTCTGGGTGGCATACTGCACTCTCACCGGATACGTTGCTGGCCTCTAAGATGGGTGGAATGCTTGCACTCCCATTGGATACGGTGCTGGCCTTGTGCGTGACCACCCCTCATTCCATGGGTGGACCTTTTGTACGCTCACAGGACTCACAACTGTCCTTGTATGTGCTGTGCTGGACTTGTACTTGTCCCCATTCATTGGCGAAGTAGTTGTACTCTCACAAAATTCGGTGTTTGGTGGATTATTGCACACTCACTTAATGCTAGGATTACCCTGTGCATGTCCCCTTTTCACTAGGTGGACGTCCTGCTGGATGCGGTGTGGCCATGTGCATGGCCCTCTTCTGGGCGGAATATGGTATGTCTTCCTTCTCTGAAGTAGGTGCTGGTCTTGGGCATCACCCCCTTGTGGGGCGGGCTTTGCACGCTTGCTGCCCGCACTGTTTGCCAAGTACATTGCCCTCTCTTCTGGGCGGACTGCTTGCGCTCCGTCGCATGCCATACTAGTCTTGTGTATGTCCCCCCTTCCGGTTGCACTTTGCACTTCTGTGGGGCTCTGTGGCTGGCCCTCCTTGCTGTATGACTATTTCGCAGTGGGCGGACGCTCTTGGGGGCTGCTACTCTGTGCGTTGTTGGGCCGTGTATGCCTTCTCCTTCCGTAGGTGGGTTGGCTTTCTCACTGCTTATGGGGCTGCTTGTACGTATGCCTCCATTCTTCCTGCGACTTGTCGTTGTTTTTCTCTTGGGATACGGTGATTGCCGCCGGCCTGGCACTCTTCTCTGAGGAGATCTTTCTGTTCACCTGGCCTGGACGGGCTCTATTGTTCTCTACTGCAGCGAGCTGGGTGGTATCCATTCTCTGTTCGGAGGGTATATTTGGTGTTTCCGTTGTGACGGTATCCACCATATTCGTTGGCCCTTCCGCCTGGGGAGTGTTTGTGGTTCCTGGATGCGTACCCATTAGTTACCCTGTGGCATTGCTTCCCAGCGCAAGCGGTCACATGGTCGAGAGTGCTGTCTCCAGCGTCCCTCGCAGTCTACGTTGGCTCTGGCCGGATTACGGTTCCCTCGCCTGTTGCCATTCCTCCTCTTGGATGCGTTTTGGTTTGAGTCCTTCCTGTTGGCACCCTCCGTGCTTCAGTTTGTTTTGCTACCAGGTTCTAGCCGCTCTTTTCGAGCAGGTCGCCCAACTTCTCTTGGTTGCTCGATTACCGAGGTCTCAGGGACCTCCACTTTCGATTCGTTAGGGTATTCGCCTTCTGCGAATTGGTGAGCCGGACATCTCGGAGTAGCGGAGTTCTGCTTTTGAGCGGTCCTGTGGCTTCCCTGTTGCCCACTCCTCCTTGCGGTTGGAGGGTGTCATCCGTCTTCTCGGCTATTTTTCTCTCGACGGCTCTGTTTTGGCTTCTCCTGGGTCAGTTTTACTCCGATGTGGCTTCTGCCCCGGCCAGGCTTCAGGGGCTGTTCCTTCACTGCCCTCCCCCCTGGGGAGACCATGGTTGTTCATATGGATGGTCCCGGTGTTCCTTATGACCTCGTACTGTCTCCATTGTTCACACTGGCTGTACTAGCTGTGTGCCTATTACCGGGTTTGCCGCATTCTGTCCTCCCGCTGGGTGCAGATTACTTTTACCATTCTGGGCGCTGGTCCTGCTTGGACTTTACCTTCTCGGTAACCTGGCGTGCCTACTTTCTTCTGTCAAGATTACCCTTCAAGCCCCCACTTCGGGTCTGTAGAACACCTTACTGTGGTGGCTACAACGACGAGGACTTAGCCTGACTTGTCCTGGAGTCTGTTGGAAACTGGCCGGGTCCCGTTCGGTTCCTTCCGTTTGTCCATCTGCTCCCCCACTCCGCGTGGATTCGGGACGGCGTTGCTCGGGGGCCGACGGGACCGGTTTTCCCAACCTTTTTGCCGTGTCACTGATTTGCGCTTACTCGCATTGGATTTCCTCCCGTCTGCCCAGACGAGTCCAGCGAGCACACTAGTGTTCGCTCCCGGCCGTGCTTCGTCCAGGTTCTGTTGTCTGACTTAGGGTCTTCCCTGGGGTTCTTTAGGAAGCTGGGCATTCACCCAATTCTGCCTTTCTCTTCCCGTGATTCGGTCTTCTCCAGTCTGGCCTGGACCTGCGACTGGGACTCTGTTACTTGAAGTGTCTGCAGTTTTTTGCTTGGACATCTCCGACTCTTGTCGACGCTCGGTCTCCTTGTTTCCAGGAGGTCCGCGCCAAGGTTCACGGCTCCTGGGTGCTTTCCTCCGCTTAACCACATGGCTATTGCTGTGGTTACTGCTCAAGGGCAGGGCTCTGTTTTTTTTTTTGGTGTCACCGTTCATTTCACCAGAGCGGTTGGTGCCTCCGGGGCCGGAGGCATTGGGCTTCGGCCATGTCATTGTGCAGGGTGGCCACGGTCTTCCTTGCACTCTTTACCAGGTTTTCCTGGGTGCGTACTCTGGCTTCGGCGGCGGCTGCTGCCTTGGGCCGCCTGGTTTTTGCAGGTGGCATTTCCTTGCTGCCTTCGGGTGCTTCGCCTTGGTGCTGTGGTCCCTCCCCTCTTGGACTGCTTTTGAACGTCCCAAGGTCTTCTGTGTCCCCCAAGGAAATTGGGCGAGAAAACGAGATTTTTGTATAACTTACCAGTAAAATCTCTTTCTCGCTCTTTCCTTGGGGGACACAGCACCCACCCATTCATTGGTTTTTTTCTGCACGGTTTCCGAGTTTTTGTTTACCCGTTGGGTAGTTGGCTTGTTGTTTCCACTTGTTGGACTTTGCCTTTTCTCACTACTTGGACACGCAACTGGCAGTCTCTCTCTCCAGGCTGAGGGTATAGCTGATGGAGGAGGGGCTTAACAGTTTTCACTTAGTGTCACGCCTCCTAGGGAGATGAGCTATACCCAAGGTCTTCTGTGTCCCCCAAGGAAAGAGCGAGAAAGAGATTTTACTGGTAAGTTATACAAAAATCTCGTTTTTTTTTATTTAAATTAGATTTTTTTTTTATATATAAAATGCTTTTTGAGGAAAATCTATTACCATCCAAAGGTTATTCCATCATAAAATTAAGATTCGTTTTTTAATTATGTAGAATAAGGCTGTATATGTTAAATTTTTTTGGGTAAATAAATTCCATTAATCCATTCACAAGGTCATGCTCTTCCAGAGGTTTTTGTAAGATTATTGGGCAGTTTCTCTGCCTACAAGATATTATCACAGATGCTTGGTTTACTTTTGCAGTTCTCAAAACTGAATTTGACTCGGCAGAGATCACAGGCCTCTTCTTCACAGCAAAAATTTTATAACATGAACAGAGTTGAGAAAAATACCTTAATCTTAACTTCTACAAACCTATGAATACAGAATCAACCTAATCAAACTAATATGAAAAGTTGTTGTTCTAAAAATCATCTACTTGCATATTATAAGTTATACCAGCAAGAATAAGTCTTTATGTAGAAAACTATGATTTAAATCAAGCCTTACTGACTAGTGATTTAAATTGTGATTTAAATCAGTTTGATTTAAATCAAATCCACCCTGCCTGGCTGTGACAGCAATACACAGAATAGTAGAAAAAGCCTGTACTCACATAGAATCCAACAGAATATAACGACAGTCATCACTGTAATAATAAATATATTTCAATAATTCCTTCTGTCAAAAAGCACCACACTCATTTTTATCAGAGGCTAGGCTCCCTCTGCTTTTCATCTCAATGAAGATATCATCCTCCCCAGGGGTCGAGTCGAGGGGGAACGCGTGGGAACGGCGTTCCTGCACTTTTTTCATTGCAGGAACGCCGTTCCCTTTCAGAGCAAAAGGACCAGGAGGAGAAGCGATAAAATCAGATTCACAGGGGGCGGAGCGAAGGCGAGGCCCTGCGTGACTCAGGCTAAGTGAGGAGGGAGGGGGAGCGGCTTCAGTTGAGGAGGGGGAGCGGCTTCAGTTGAGGAGGGGGAGCGGCTTCAGTTGAGGAGGGGGAGCGGCTTCAGTTGAGGAGGGGGAGCGGCTTCAGTTGAGGAGGGGGAGCGGCTTCAGTTGAGGAGGGGGAGCGGCTTCAGTTGAGGAGGGGGAGCGGCTTCAGTTGAGGAGGGGGAGCGGCTTCAGTTGAGGAGGGGGAGCGGCTTCAGTTGAGGAGGGGGAGCGGCTTCAGTTGAGGAGGGGGAGCGGCTTCAGTTGAGGAGGGGGAGCGGCTTCAGTTGAGGAGGGGGGAGCGGCTTCAGTGAGGAGGGGGAGCGGCTTCAGTTGAGGAGGGGGAGCGGCTTCAGTTGAGGAGGGGGAGCGGCTTCAGTTGAGGAGGGGGAGCGGCTTCAGTTGAGGAGGGGGAGCGGCTTCAGTTGAGGAGGGGGAGCGGCTTCAGTTGAGGAGGGGGAGCGGCTTCAGTTGAGGAGGGGGAGGGGCTTCAGTTGAGGAGGGGAGGAGGGGCTTCAGTTGAGGAGGGGAGGAGGGGCTTCAGTTGAGGAGGGGAGGAGGGGCTTCAGTTGAGGAGGGGAGGAGGGGCTTCAGTTGAGGAGGGGAGGAGGGGCTTCAGTTGAGGAGGGGAGGAGGGGCTTCAGTTGAGGAGGGGAGGAGGGGCTTCAGTTGAGGAGGGGAGGAGGGGCTTCAGTTGAGGAGGGGAGGAGGGGCTTCAGTTGAGGAGGGGAGGAGGGGCTTCAGTTGAGGAGGGGAGGAGGGGCTTCAGTTGAGGAGGGGAGGAGGGGCTTCAGTGAGGAGGGGAGGAGGGGCTTCAGTTGAGGAGGGGAGGAGGGGCTTCAGTTGAGGAGGGGAGGAGGGGCTTCAGTTGAGGAGGGGAGGAGGGGCTTCAGTTGGGGAGGGGAGGAGGGGCTTCAGTTGGGGAGGGGAGGAGGGGCTTCAGTTGGGGAGGGGAGGAGGGCTTCAGTGGGAGGAGGGCTTCAGTTGGGGAGGGGAGGAGGGGCTTCAGTTGGGGAGGGGAGGAGGGGCTTCAGTTGAGGAGGGGAGGAGGGGCTTCAGTTGGGGAGGGGAGGAGGGGCTTCAGTTGGGGAGGGGAGGAGGGGCTTCAGTTGGGGAGGGGAGGAGGGGCTTCAGTTGGGGAGGGGGAGCAGGGGCTTCAGGGGAGGAGGAGCAGGGGCTTCAGGGGAGGAGGGGGAGCAGGGGCTTCAGGGGAGGAGGGGGAGCAGGGGCTTCAGGGGAGGAGGGGGAGCAGGGGCTTCAGGGGAGGAGGGGGAGCAGGGGCTTCAGGGGAGGAGGGGGAGCAGGGGCTTCAGGGGAGGAGGGGGAGCAGGGGATTCAGAGGAGGAGGGGGAGCAGGGGCTTCAGGGGAGGAGGGGGAGCGGCTTCAGTTGAGGAGGGGGAGCGGCTTCAGTTGAGGAGGGGGAGCGGCTTCAGTTGAGGAGGGGGAGCGGCTTCAGTTGAGGAGGGGGAGCGGCTTCAGTTGAGGAGGGGGAGCGGCTTCAGTTGAGGAGGGGGGGAGAGGAAGATGTGTGCAGCGGTGCTGGGCTGGCTGCGAGTGACTCACTGACTGACTCTCCCCCCCCCCTCCTCAATCTTAGGCAAGTGACAAACTCAGCTCTGCTACATCTACAATGAGCAACTACAACTAATGTAATGCCAAACTGCAGTTCCTCTATGTGATGCCTTGGATAGCTTCCACTGGACCCACAGGCTGTGGGTCCAGTGGAAGCTATCCAAGGCATCACAGTCACATAGAGGAACTGCAGTTTGGCATTACATTAGTTGTAGTTGCTCATTGTAGATGTAGCAGAGCTGAGTTTGTCACTTGCCTAAGAATAAGGGGGGGGCAGTTTGTCACTTGCCTAAGGGAGGCCTCCCACTGTGCACATTAATCCTGGCTGATCGATCGCTGCTGCTCACACATCTGATGAGAGATTTCCTAAGGGGGTATTGACGGGCTGGTAGATGAGGGCAGCCACCTAGTCCTGCCTATGGATCACACAGTGTGCACTTAGTTATGCCCAGGCCTCATGCCAGGGGGTCCCTGATGTATTAAAGGGAACCTATCGCCAGGATTTTGGGTATAGAGCTGAGGACATGGGTTGCTAGATGGCCACTAGCACATCCGCAATACCCAGTCCCCATAGCTCTGTGTGCTTTTATTGTGTCAAAAAAAACGATTTGATACATATGCAAATTAAACTGAGATGAGTCCTGTCCCTGACTCATCTCACGGACAGGACTCATCTCAGGGTAATTTGCATATGTATCAAATCGTTTTTTTGACACAATCAAAGCACACAGAGCTATGGGGACTGGGTATTGCGGATGTGCTAGTGGCCATCTAGCAACCCATGTCCTCAGCTCTATACCCAAAATCCCGGTGACAGGTTCCCTTTAACTGACCAATAAGGGTACTTTCACACTTGCGGCAGGACGGATCTGACAGGCTGTTCACCATGTCGGGTCCGTCCTGCAGCTATTTTGCCGTGCCCGCGGACCGCCGCTCCGTCCCCATTGACTACAATGGGGATGGGGCGGAGCTCCGGTGCAGCACGGCGGTGCACGGAGAAAGGCCGCCGGACTAAAATTACTGCATGTCAGGCGTTTTAGTCCGGTGGCTTTCTCCGTGCACCGCCGTAGCTCCGCCCCCGTCTTTTGTAAACTGGCACTTAACAATAAATGTTGCACTAAAATTTTAGCAAATTTTTTTTTGGGGGGGGGGGGGGGGGGGGGGTAGGGTGTTGCAGTGGATCTTGGGTGAGTTCCCACACTTTTTTTTTCCCAGGACTTGACCCCTGATCCTCCCCTCCTTTTACCTTCCCATCTACAGGATAGTTCTTTTTACTGTCTTGATGTCAGGGCAGTACGCTTATACCCAGGGGCGTAGCTAACGACTCATGGGCCCTGGTGCATAAGTTTACCTTGGGCCCCTCTTCCCTCAGTGCGTTGTGTGTCTTCTTATGTGGCACAAGGGTCTTTGGGCCCCCTCAGGTTTCTGGGCCCGGTAGCGACTGCTACCTCTGCACCCCCTATAGCTACACCCATGCTTATACCATGTCTCTTTAGACTCCTATAGTAACCTAATGCTCTCTTTGTGATCCCTGACTGTCCGCCGGTGTCCTTCAGTGCCCAAGACCACAATTGCCCACTGGATGAGATCTGATTGAAGATGGCAGAAAAGTTCCTCCTTTTCAGGTCACAGCCCACTCAACTAAGGCAGTCTTGGCCTCCTGGTCAGAACAACATAATTCTTCTTTCCCAGGTCAGCAAAGCCACCATCTGGGTATATGTGCACACCTTCTCCAACTTTTGTCAGAGCTGTGCCTTGGCTACCTGTGGTGCCAGTCTGGTTCACTAGGTTCTTCAAGGTGCAGAGCATTGGGTGGTTTGTACTACAGTCTACTTTCTTGTTCCTGCCATCTGGGATTGCTTTAGGATGTCCCATGTTTCATGTTCTGTTTTTTTTTCTTTGCCATGTTGCTTTCTATGAACACAAACTGATTTTCATAGTGACTGTGGAGCAAACACTCTAATTGACGCTTATTGCTGTACCTAGTACTTGCCAATGCTTCAAGTTGCAAGTACAAGAGCAATATTATAGTTAGCGGTAAACCATGAGTGGTACCTGAACCACTTGTAATAGCACCCACAGTGTTTTAGATGATATTGCTTGTTAACTGCTATTTGATGCATGTGTTATAGCATTGTCATAGCAAGAGCCAAAAACTAATGTGTGACTAATTATTACATCTTGGGCCACTACAATCCCGGGAACAGAGGAGCCCATTCGGGTTGGGAGGGGGCGGGCCTATCTCGGTGCTCGGTACGGGACTCAAAGGAGAGGCGGTGGCAATTCTATCATTACTCTCCCACTTACAGAACGGACAGCAGCCTGCTGGGTACAGATTCTGCGGGGGTTACAGTTGAGCGGTATTGCGAGGGTTACTCTCGGCGTGCGTGCACACCGCCGCGGGAGATCGCAGGACCTGAGGGAGCGGGGCTTTCTTTTCCTGCCACAGCGCTCAGGAAGCTCTTCTCTGTGACATCCTCCTACTGCAGTGCTGCTCCTGACTCTGGTAGGAACTGTTGCTCCTCTCCTCAGGTCACTGTGCCCTCTCCAGCCTCAGATGTGTCCTTCCTGGGTACCATAATGTCTGATCCCTCTGGTGCTCTTCCTAAGCTGCCAATAGCTGTCCATTATGCCTGCTCCATGTGTCAGGCAAAATTCCTTTGCGGGCAACCAGATTCTGTCTGCACTGCTTGTCAGACTCCCAGGCAGGGAGTCTCCAGCCCGTACTGTTGCTGCCTCCCCTTTTGGCATCAGAGTTGCCGGATTGGGCTAGAACCCCCTCTCAGGCAGTGGAAAACCTCACTAAAGTCTCCCAATCCACCCTCTCTCTAGTGGGTCGCTTGGTTGAGAATCCGCCACCAGCGCAGGCTGCACCTCCCTCGGATGCACCCTACAGAGCTTCTTGCTCGGGTGGTCGTCCCTTTTGTTGATGGCTGTCTGTTCCAGTTCTGGGAAGGTCTTTCCTTCCAATATCCTGGACGGTTGTTACTACCGACGCCAGTCTGCAAGGTTGAGGAGGAGTGTTCCCTCCCAGGACAGTCCAAAGCACATGGTCTCGGTCGGAGTCCAAGCTTCCGATCAATGTCCTGGAGCTCAGGTCGATTCTTTTATCCCTTTGGCACTGGACCCACCTCCTGAAGGGTCGCCCCATCAGTCCAGTCGGACAACGCCACGGTGGTGGCGTAAATCAACCACCAGGGGGGGAACGCGCAGTTTCACGGCGATGCAGGAATCTGCCAAGATGTTACGGTGGGCGGAGCGATCTACATCCTGGGTGTGGAGAACTGGACAGCAGACTTCCTCAGCAGGACGACAATAGATCCGGGCGAGTGGTCCCTCCACCCGGAGGTATTCGAGGCGATTTGTCTACTTCCCACCTTCCTCTCCCGAGCAAGAGATCCGGAAGCTTGCAGCGTGGACGCCCTGATCTCCCCTTGGCAGGGGTTCTCCCTCCTTTACGTGTTTCCCCCCCCCCCTTCCCCCTCCTACCCAGGGTTCTACGGTCCTTACCACTCAGACTACCTTCTTTCGCAGGGACCGGTCTTCCATCAGCATTTAAGGTCTCTTCGTTTGACGGCGTGGCCATTGAGACCGCCATTCTGACGGGAAGAGTTTTTTCGGCGGATGTCATCTGCACTATGATTCAAACCAGGAAGGATCTATTACAGGGCCTGGAGGTCCTTCCTGGGTTTCTGTGAAAGCCAAAACATTCCACCACTTCGTTTTTCTCTCCCAATGATCCTGTCCTTTCTTCAATCAGGGTTGGACCTTGGTTCTTTTGAAGGGTCAAGTGTCAGGGCTTTCTATCCTTTTCCAGCGCCCTCTGGTCCCCCTGGGGCCTGTAAGGACTTTTTATTTCAGGGAGTGGCAAATACGGTTCCTCTGTACCATCCTCCTTTACCACCCTGGGATCTGAATTTAGTCCTCACATTGCTCCAGGCTTCCCCTTTTGAGCCCTTGCGGGAGTTTTCTCTCAGACTCCTGTCCTGGAAGGTAGTTTTCCTTGTAGCTATCACTTCCATCAGACGGGTGTCCGAGTTGGTGGCGCTCTCTTGCAGAGAACCCTTTCTGGTTATTCATAAGGATAAAGCGATTCTCCGGCCCATTCCTTCTTTTCTTCCAAAGGTGGTCACTGACTTCCATATCAACAAGGAAATTGTCCTTCCCTCACTGTGTCCCTCTTCTTCACACCCTAAGGAAAGGGAGTTACACAATTTGGATGTTGTCATAGCTCTGAACATCTATTTAGCAGCCTCCGGTCCCTTCTGCCATACGGACTTCCTTTTTGTGATTCCAGAGGGTCCTTGCAAGGGATTGGCGGCCTCCAAGGTGGCAATCGCACGTTGGATTCGGGCTGCAATTGCAGAGGCATACCGCGTCTGGGGCAGGGTTCCGCCCTTAGGTGTCACGGCTCACTCCACCAGAGTGGTGGGCGCATCTTGGGCCCTGAGGAATCGTGCTTCAGCTGCACAGTTGTGTAAGATGGCTACTTGGTCCTCCCTACACATATTCACAAGATTTTACCAGGTGCATACTTATGCATCGGCGGACGCTGCCTTGGGCGGCATGGTCTTGCAGGCGGCTGTTTCTTAGATGCCTGCAGGGATGATTGCTTTCATGGGTCTGTGTTTCTTCCTTCCCTGTGGACTGCTTTTGGATGTCCCACAGTTCCTGTGTCCCTCGCAATGAATATGGGCGATAAAACAAGATTTTTGTATAATTTACCAGTAAGATCTTTCTTGCTCTTCATTGGGGGACACAGCACCCACCCAGTATTGTTGTTTTCTTGGTTGGCTTGCTTCTCCTACTGCTTGTGCACAAACTGAAGCTCTCTCTCCAGGCGGGAGGGGGTATAGCTGCCAGGGGAGAAGCTATAGCTGCCAGGGGAGGAGCTAACTGTTTTTACTAGTGTCAACGCCTCCTAGAGGACATGGCTATATCCACAGTTTCTGTGTCCCCCAATGAAGAGCGAGAAAGATTTTACTGCTAAGTTATACAAAAATCTCGTTTTTATTACTAACTCCTTTTCTTGTTGCACGTTTAGCATTTACGGGTTTCTACGGTTTTGTTTTTAACTCTGATGCAGTAAATGTAATACTCAGAATTGACTATACTAAAATGGCTGTATTTTGGAAAATATTTTATCAAGGATCGGGTGTAATTTTTGAGTGAATGCATATGATAAAAATTCAAACTAAATTTATTTTCTTGCAATTCACTTTCAGGCTGCAGTCTGAAAGAGTTGGATTTAGATAGCTGCACTCTTTCAGAGATTCTCCGTCTCCATATCTTGTCCTCTGGAGCCGAATCAAACTCTGCCAATGCTAAATATCGGTACCAAAAACAAGGTGGCTTTATTGCAACAGATGATGCCTGTTTGGAGCTTCGTATGAGCAATCCTGCAATCCTGAAAAAGCTGTCTGGTACTTCAGTGTATGACTTGTTACCTGGTGAGAAATGCAAATTCTGATACTTTTGTTCCTTCGAAAAGCAACTGATATTGAATTCTGTTACTTATATTGGTTCATCTGTGTTTTAGATGAAAAGCTGAAAATTCTCCATGCTCTGTGTGGGAAGCTGCTTACGTTGGTGTCCACCAGAGACTATATTGAAGATTGCATTGAAGAGCTGCGCCAGATGAAGCAAGAATTCAGAGAACTGAAAGCTGAACAGAACCGTAAAGAAAAGGAAGAAGCTGCTGCTAGGTTTGTATAAAAATCCATGTATTAGACATTCTGAATAACTAACATGTTTTTGAGGCAAGACTGTGGTTAAATCTTATTGTATTGTTTATAATGACGATTGAGAAACAAAATGTGTTGTAGAATTGGGGTATGATACTGGAACAGAAGACGACAATAAACTTAGTATTTACAGTACAGATGAGTAAAGAGCAACAGCTAAATATAGGAGGAATGGATGTTGTATCATAGACAGCAGTACTGTGTTTCATTGGATCAGTGGAGGTCCATCAGGTCAGGTCCCCAACAATTGTGATGGCACATCCTAGTGCGATCACTTGAGATTGGAATAGCTCTTTAACCCCTTCAAACGACAGCCAGTTTGGACCAAATGGCATAGCCCCATTTTGCAAATCTGACATGTTTCCGTTTATCTGGTAATAACTTTGGAACGCCTTAACTTATCCAAGCCATTCTGAGTTTGTTTTTTCGTAAAACACATCATACTTCATGTTGGTGGTGAATTTGAGCTGATCCTCACTGTGCATAAATAAAATCCAAAATGTATCTTTCGCCTATAACAGCACACCTGGAGAGACCGCTTCCTCCTCCGGACAGGAGACAGGAAGCAGAACCTCTTTTTAAAAGGCGAAATCTCATGCCGTTCGGCACAGGCGCGGGGAGCGAAAGATCCTCGCAGGCTGCCAGCTTCCTTGCTGCGCCTGCACCGAATACTCTGAACGGCGTGAGATTTCACCAGGGCACAGAGCTGGCAGACAGATGCGAGCGCTGCCTGGCCATGTCAATCAGGACTTGGAGGGAGACGACAAAGGTGGGAGAACGGAGCCTCTATGAGCTCCGTCCCCCTCGCTCTTAGAGGAAAATTAGCGTATTATTAAAGTTAGACTTTTGGGGTAACGGGGGCATAGATATAAGTAGGAATAGGCTAGTTAGGTTTAGCTGACATAAGCACATTGCTAATGTCAGCTAGCTTAATAGGGTTAAATCTGGTGACAGAATCCCTTTAAGGTTCTCCGCTAGGGCTTTGGCTGTATCTAACTCTGCCTGTAGGGATATTTGGTTAAAGGGCTGGAATGGGGGCGCTTCCTCTAAGGCAGGGTTTCTCAACTCCTGTCCTCGGGACCCACCTACCAGTCTGGATTTCAGAATATCCCACAGAATGAATACCTGTGGTAAGTCCTGATGCATTGACACTAATTATATCACCTGCTCAATACTAAGGAAATCCTAAAAAACATGACTGGTAGGTGGGTCCCGAGGACCAGAGTTGAGAAACCCTGCTCTAAGGCAAAGCTTTGCGCTATCCCGTGTCAAAGTGAAGGATTCAAAGGGTTTCTACCATCAGAATTACTGTTATGTACTGCTGATATTAGCGATGTGCTAATGTCAGCACTACATAACAGTGTTCTTTTTAATTTGTCCCTGCAGCTGTTTTGCTAAAATACACTTTTTTAAAATATGCTAATGAGCCTCTAGGTGCTATGTGGGCGTAGATTCAGCACCTAAAGGCTCCGTCTACTTACCTTTTATCCCGCCCAGGTCCTCTGTTCTGCCCGCCCCGCTCCTCTTGATTGATGTACGAGTTCAATTCATCATTGAGGAAATCCCACGCCTGTGCCGTGTACTTCTGTATTTGGTGCAGGCGCAGTCAGTAAAGGCGGCTCTCCTGGTGCCGGCTTCCTCACTGCGTTTGCACCGTCTACATCACAGTGAGGAAGCCGGCACCAGGAGAGCGGCCTTCCCTCACTGCACCTGCGCCGAATCACAAGTATAAATTAATAATAACAATACTTATTTCAGAATTCGAAAGCGGAGAGAGGAAAAGCTGAAGGAGCAAGAGCTGAAGATGAAGGATAAGGAAGATAAACTGAGAGAAGATGAGAACACTTCAACTAAAAGTGCAGGGTAAGCAGCATTATTATTAAAGCCTACACCGTTTTGAGAACAACTCTGTAAGTGACAGTAGATTACAATATATTTTGTATCCCTGTTATGGTAAAAGTTGTATTCCTTTTGCTGCATCCCTTTTCTTCGAAGTAATGGGTTATCTTTAAAGGGGTTGTTCACCTCTTTACAAGTGATAACGTGTCATCAGGATAGAATATCACTATCTGACTTTTTAGGGGTCTGACACCCCGCACCCCCACCAATCAGCTCCTCTGCATTGTGTAGTGCATGGCTGGTTACTGCAGCGGCGTGCATCACTGCTCGAAGTGAAGGGAAGTAGTGCTACAGTAGCCAGCTCTGTACACTGCACAACAGATGGAGCGGTGTAGTTTTGGCATGACTTCTGGTGCTGGAGCTAGTACAGAACAGTTGATGATTTTGTTGTTGGCAGAGTCTTTTGTGCTGTCCACATGGAGGTCTTGTTCATAAAATGGCTGTTGACGAAGGGTCATGTGACCAGGAAAATTACTCGGTCTCCTCCATTAAAATACACTGCACCTGCCAACTGCATTTGCACTTAAGTTTAGTGCAGGTGCATTGTGTTTGAATGGAGAAGGCCATGTTATGTACAGGACTTGTATTCTGACAGCAGAGAAGATTTGCCCAGCAAGGGAACATGGCTTATGAAATATAGCAAACAGCACAGAATATGCAGAAAGGTTATATTTGCACGTGCCACATAGTTGTCTTACATACACGTTGGTCAACAGTAGCCAGCCAATGTGGCCAATCCCTTTTAAGGATAGGGGTTCATAGTCTCTGCCCTAGCCGCCCTCGTATAAGGTTGCTTTAGCAGATGTGACGTAAGGTTGCTTTAGCAGACCGCCACACAGTTGTGAGGAGCTTGCGTGGAGCGGTAGTAGAGTATGCACCCTGATGTTCCACTCAGTATTTGGGACAGGCAGACAGCACTGTACAGTGCCCAGCTGCTCAGTATCTGCAATAGACATTAAATGCAGAAACAGGGCACTGCTGCTCCATTCAGATCTCCACAGTAGGTGTAGTCCCCAGCAATTAGACATTTTTCACCTATACTCCGTTTTTTTTAAAAGCAACATTATGTGAGTGTAAGATGGGATGGAGACCCTAAAGTCAGGAATGTATAGTCTTACTTGACTTGTTTATTTAAAAAGCCCTTTAAATGCTGTCAAGACAGTCTAAGTCAAACCGACACTTAAACACATCAAGATTTTGTAAGACATTTTACAGCAAAATTTAGAGCAGTGTGATGAGCACATTACATTTTGATGCATTTTTCATGTAAAGCTATAGCTTTAGGTTTTAATTTCACATTTATTGCATGTAGTTAGTAACATTCTCTTTCTGTATTCAAGTGAAAAGACTGAAGAACATGATGATTTGGACACAAGCTCTGAGAATAAAGATGTTGAGCAGGATGTGGCCACTGAAGATGAAGGGCTGACACCAGGAGGCAAGAAAAGGAAAGGTAAATTAATTTAGATCATCCTGTACAAGAAGCAGGTTGTAGTGTGAATGTTCGTTGTTAAATGCGTTTTTCGAGATTCTACTATATTTTGGATAGGTCATCAGTATCTGATTGGTGGTAGTCCAACAACCAGGACCCCCCACTAATCAGTTGTTTGAGAAGGCACTGGCGCTCCTGTGAACTCTGCGGCCTTCTCTGCTTTTCCTAGGCCGGTGACGACACTTTGATTGGTCATGTGGCGTAAGTGCAGCTCAGCCCCATTCAAGTGAAAAGGACTGAGTGCAATACTAAGCACAGCCGCTATACAATGTACAGCACTGTGCTTGGTGAGCTGCCTTCTCAAACAGCTGATTGGTGGGGGTTCCGGGTGTAGGACCCTCACTGATCAAATACTGATGACTAGAGATGAACGAATTTCATATTTTGAAATTCATTCACGATTCGATTACTGGTAAATGGTTAATTGTGTTATGGATTCCGTTACCACGCCCCATAACACAATTCTATGACTGCATGCATAGCGGAATGCCTTTAGAGGCATTCCGTTATTCATTCCGTCATAATAGAAGTCTATGAGCTGCAAAACGGATCCGTCCCGTTTCAGTTATGCAGGGGAGTCCTCTTCTGCATAAAGGAAATGGGATGGATCCGTTGTGCACCCTATAGACTTCTGTTATGACGGAATGAATAACGGAATGCCTCTAAAGGTATTTCGTATATGGAATTGCATTATGGTCCGTGATAACGGAAACCATAACGCAATTCACCTTTTACCAGTAAACGAAGCGTGAATGAATTTCAAAATATGAAATTCGCTCATCTCTACTGATGACCTATAAAGAGGACAGGTCATCAGGAGTAAAATGTTGGAAAACTCTATTAATATGCATTCTTTCTTATACCCATGATTAGGGATGAATGAATCAACTTCGGATGAAATATCCGAAGTCGATTCGCATAATATTTCGTTTGAGTACTGTACAGAGCGAGCGTTCCGTATAGTATTAGAATGTATTGGCTCCTATGAGGCAAAGTTATTACTTCGCAAAGTCTCACGAGACTTCGCATCATAACTTCATAAATCAATTTCTACTGTAAAAAACGATTTCCCGAACTCTGGTTCGGTTCCAAGTGGATCTGAGAATCATCAGTATCCCCTCCATCTCTATACACTATTATTGTACTGTAACATACTTGCAGACTGAATTGCGGCTCCATTAAGCACCCAAGTCTGGATCCTATAGTGGGAGATGTCTTGTATTTGAACTTAATATAAGAATGGCGAATCATGATATTAAGAATATTACTCACAAGGTTTCTTTTAATTTACTTAC
Organism: Bufo gargarizans; assembly: GCF_014858855.1. Lineage (NCBI taxonomy): Eukaryota > Metazoa > Chordata > Amphibia > Anura > Bufonidae > Bufo > Bufo gargarizans. The sequence goes on from NC_058090.1 coordinate 52,218,957, forward strand.
ACCTCACAGGTCAAAAGGAGAAAAATACAAATTCCATGGGAAAGAAAGAACCTTCTTCAGTAGAGGAAGCATTAAGGAAGAAACAAGAGAAGAAAGAGCAGGATTTGTTGGAAAAAATGCAATACGTCACAGCTTGCACCAACATCGTACCCCTGGGCCGAGACCGATGGTATAGGCGCTTCTGGACTTTCTTTTCTTTACCAGGGCTTTTTGTGGAGGAGGATTATACTGGAATAACTGAGGATATGTTACAACCTCAAAAAGAGATTGAAGGGGCAACTGAAAATGATCCTGAGGTGAATGGTCATGACTCTCCTGTTAAAGAGGAGAAAGTGGAGGAGCCTCCTAAACCTGTAGACAAGCCAAACCGCTGGAGCTACTACAGCACTGTAGAACAGCTGGATGAACTGATTGAGTGCTTGAATACACGAGGGTATAGAGAGAGTACACTTAAAGACACACTGGTACAGGAAAAGATGAGGATCTGCCAGAGACTAAGTAACTTCCCAGCAAATCGCTTCCATATATCAGGTATTGCTTTACCACTGTATTACCTAACATGGCATAGATTGATTTCATTTACCAGTATTTTCACTTTTCACAAAAAATGGATTGTGCAGGTTTATATAATGTTGTTAGTATTGCATAAGTGGCTAGGTTAAAACTATGGACGTCTATACCTATAAGGTATGGTTACAGTTGACTGCTGTTTTTTTTTTATCCTCAAATCTTGCTTTTTAGCTTTGCTCCATTAGGGCTGAGCTGTGATCTGTGACTACAATTTTTCACTGCCTAGTCTGAGGTAGTCTTAGACACACCCCCTGTCTCGTCATTGGTTCAGACTTCTAGTCAGCGGCACCCTGAACCAATGATGAGACAGGGATCAGCCAAGGAGCAAGTTTTGAGGAAAACAAAGAGCAGATAATCATCCCCTGCAGGTACCACCTTTAGATAATGTTTTCTCTCTAGACTGCAGGGTAGCATTAAAGAAGACCTTTCATGGGTGTATATGTTACAATCTGGTATACTTACCAGATAGGGCAGCCCCTACAGATGCCTTTTCTAAAATACCTTTCCGTTCTGACGCGGTGTCCCCCGCTGGTTTTTCATGCCCAGTATGTTAATTTAGACCATCGGCACAGGGAGGAGACGGTCAAAAAGATTGAAGCAGCACTTACCTGCTATTCGTTTAGAAAGCACAGATTATTAGCCCAGGACTAGGCATAATTGCAACTTGAAAGATGATAAATCCAGCTTCCAGTAAAACGATTAACTTTATTTTCTCAGTGGTAAAATCCCAAAACACATGTACAGCGTCTACGCGTTTTGTATCATCGATTTTAAGATGCTTAATCATCCTTAAAGGGAACCTGTCACCGGGATTTTGTGTATAGAGCTGAGGACATGGGTTGCTAGATGGCCGCTAGCACATCCGCAATGCCCAGTCCCCATAGCTCTGTGTGCTTTTATTGTGTAAAAAAAACCGATTTGATAGATATGCAAATTAACCTGAGATGAGTCCTGTCCCTGAGATGAGTTCAGTGTGAAGGAGCCCAGCACCGCCCCGCATCCTCAGAATCGCCTCCTTGCTCCCCCACGTCAGAAACCTATAGCGCCATAATCTCGCGATGCGCGAGCTAGAGCATGCACAGTGTCGTCAGTGTTCCTTCCCTGTGCTGGCATGAGCCTCTAGGAAGGAACTGTGCATCCGCTAGCTCGCGCATCGCGAGATTACGGTGCTATAGCTTTCTGACGTCGGGGAGCAAGGAGGAGATTCTGAGGATGCGGGGCGGTGCTGGGCTCCTTCACGCTGGACTCATCTCAGAGACAGGACTCCTCTCAGGTTCATTTGCATATGGATCAAATCGCTTTTTTTTTTACACAATAAAAGCACACAGAGCTATGGGGACTGTGTATTGCAGACGTGCTAGCGGCCATCTAGCAACCAATGTCCTCAGCTCTATACACAAAAACCAGGTGACGGGTTCCCTTTAAGGCAGGAGGAGACGGTCTGGTTTCTCAATGGGCGTCTCCTTCTCCCTGGCTGTGAGCTGCCCAATTGCAGTGGAGAGCGTCACAGCCAGGGAAAGAAAAAACTCCTCCCTAGCTGTGACACTCTCCACTGAGTTTGGACCATGCTACAGCCAGGGAGAAGGAGACGCCCATTGAGAAACCCTGGCGTCTTCTCCTCCCTGTACCGATGCTCAGTATAACATACTGGGCACAAAAAACATCGGGGGACACAGCACCGGAACAAAGGGGTATTTTAGAAGAAATAGTGCTGGCATCTGTAGGGGCAGCCTTATCTGCTAAGCATACCAATTTCTAACATATAAACCCATGAAAGGTCCTCTTTAAAGAGGACCTGTCACCAGAAAATGCAATGCAATCTGTAGGCAGAAGGTTATAGAGCAGGAGGAGCTGAGCAGATTGAAATATAGTTTTATGCGGAAAAGATTCAGGAAAACTTGTAATTTATATTTTTCCTTCTCTTGATCACCTATGACAGCACCCCTGGAGAGACTGCCTCCATTTCCTCAGGACAGGAAACAGGAACTAAAACTGCCTTTTAAAGGAGGGATCATCCCCTCTATCTCCAGTTCTGTTTCCTGTCCTAAGGGGCAGGAAGGAATCTGATCCGCTGGATATCAAGGAAAGAGCTGCGGGGGCCCCGGCTAAAAAAAAGTGTGTGGAGGGTTACCTCATGTGGCGTAAGTCTCCTCTAGGAGCCGCTGCAGAAGTCTGGGCTCCCTTCTCTGTCCTTACCCCTTCCGTCCTCCTTCCCGGTTCCTGGGAGGGTCTTGGGCTCCTGCAAACCTCTGCGGCCGTGTTTGCATGTTTGGCCGCCGGCCCGCGCGATGATCTGCATGTACTTCCGGCTTGCGGCGGTCGGAGGAAGCCAACGCGGCGGACCGGAAGGGGAGCGATGCCGGCTAGCTCGCGCTGAGGAGAAAAGCCCAGCCGGCTTACTGTCATGCTGGGTGAAGAACCGTGGCAGTTCCTCCATTCAGGTGGTTTTGCTGTATGAAACATGGAGCAGGCTCAGCCCACTGAGACCACCAATGATACATCGGTACTACGGTGGGGTAAGAGGGGTTATACCCCAGCATATATTAATCTTAATGCTTATGAGGTCATTTTCTGTTGCCTAGGTTTCAAATGAGTCTTCTAGGAAGACTTCCAGAGTAAAGGAGAAAGGATATTGTGTGTGTAAGAAGCTTCCTTCTGCCTGGGCAAAACCCCTGTGTCAGGGATGTATCAGCAAATAATGGAAGAAGAATCTCCTTCTTTTATGGGCAGTATAAAACAGATGATACGTGAAAAGGTCAGGGAGTCGGTTAGTGGTCTGACAAAGCACCTCCCCTGTACTTCCACAGCTGCCTAAAAATACTCCTCCTCCAGTGACGGTGAGATACTTTTTGGTCTGGAAGAAGGAGAGTGGGGTCATCAGACGAGTCTTCTGAGGACGAGGCTGCAAGGAGACCACTTTTTCATGTGGAAAATACTAACTCCCTTGTAAAGGCGGTTTGGGCTACCATGGGGTTGGACGATCAGAGGCCACAGCATTCAGTCCAGGACTCTGTTTGAATGGTTGGCTCCCAAGAAGAGAAAGGTGTTTCATGTGCATAAGAACATTCCAGATGTGACTGCCAGAGAATGGAAAAGGCCGGATAGGAAGTTTTTCGTCCCTTCTTTGGTGAAGCGGAAGTATCCGTTTGAGGAGTTGTCTGCCTCCTGGGATAAGGCCCCAAAGCTGGATTCCCCAGTAGCAAAAATGTCCCTAAAAGCCGCACTCCCCTTTGAGGACATGGGTTTGCTCAAGGACCCGATGGATAGGAGAGCAGAGGTTTATTCAAAGAAAAATTGGGAAGGCTGTGCAGCAGCCTTCAAACCTGCTATTGCCGCTACGTCTGTTGCTAGATCACTAAGTGTGGACGGGGGAGTTAGAGGCTCACATTAAAGGGGGTCCCGCTAGGGAGCAGGTTTTGTCTTCCTTCCCTGTTATAAGTAATGACTTGTATTTCTTAGCTGATGCTCCTGCGGATACCTTAATATTTTCTGCTAGGGCTTCCGCCTTATCCAACTCTGCCCGACGGCTATTTGGTTGAAAAGCTGGAATGGGGATGCTAGTTCCAAGGTAAAACTTTGCGCTATCCCTTGTCAAGGAGAGTTTTTGTTTGGCCCATCCTGGACAACTTGCTAGAAAAGGCCTCGGACAGAAACCAGGGCTTTCCCTCTTAGTCACGCACCCAGGAAGTCTTTTTGTCCCAGATTTCATAAGAGAGAGCAAAAAAAAAAAAAAAAGTGTATTTTGGACTATAATAAACTTGGTGTTTGACCTAATTTCTGCAGTACGAGAGATTTCGGATAGTGTCTATCTCTTCCTGTTTTGCTTTATGGCCACAGTAGACCTGAGGGATGCATACTATCATGTTCCCATTCATCCCAGCCTCCAGAGGTTCCTGAGGGTAGAAGTTTGGTCAGAAAGGGAGATTCTGCATCTTCAATTTCGAGCATTATCCTTCGGCCTCGCTCAAGCTCCGAGGGTTTTCACAAAGATAGTTTCAGAAATGATGGCCCACGTCAGGGAGAAGGAGATAATCATTATACCTTACCTAGATGATTTTCTGTTAGTGACCCGGTCAAGTCAAATTCGTCAGGGTCATATAACCTGGTTGAGAGAAGTTCTTGAGAAGCTGGGATGGGAGATTAACCTAGACAAATCCAGGTTATGCCCAGGCCAGAGATGAAGTTTCCTAGGACTCCAGTTCCCAGAAGTGCCTGCTACCTCTGCAAAAAGCTTTTCTAATCAGAGTTCAGTTTCTTCTCTCGTCTCCGTTAGTCACTATTAGAGAGGCCATGTTGGTACTGGGTCTCATGACAGCCACTATTCCAGGGGTGGAATGGGCCCAGTACCATTTAAGACTTCTTCAGTTCCCGCGAGATTGGGACGGAAGTCCCCCCCCCACCCCCCCCCTCTGGACTCGGAGATATCTGTCCTCCCAGACCTTAGATTCCTTGGGGTGGTGGATGGATCTTAAAAATCTAGAAAGAGGAGTTCCTTGGACCCGGGAGGTGGTTCTCTCCTTAAGCGGGGATGTGAACCCATCCAGTTGGGGAGCCCATGTGGAGTCCCTGCTATTGCAGGGGATTTGGGACAGCAAATCTGTCCCATTCACACAATTTCAGGGAATTGGATGCAATCAGGATAGCCTTAGTACAGAGTCTTCCGACAATCAGGCAGGAATGTAAGGGTCTATTCGGACAACACAACAGCAGTGGCCTATATCAACCAGCAGGGAGGTACAAGGGCTCGGGGCCTAATGTCTCTCTCCCTTTCATCCTAGCAGAAGCTTCTCTATCATCTCTTTCTGCAGTACATCTAAGGGGTTCGGACAATGTGAAAGCGGACTTCCTCAGTCGTCATCAACTATTCCAGGGAGAGTGGTCCTTAGATCAGGAGGTTTTCAATCATGTGGCAGCATTATGGGGTACTCCAGAGAGAGATCTCTTTGCCATCAGGGCAAACAGGAAGGTAGAAGTCTTCTTTTCCCTTTCTCCGATGGAGCATCCGAGAGCTGTGGATGCGCTTTCTCAATCTTGGAGGCAGGGCCTTCTGTATGCCTTTCCCACACTAAAAATGCTACCAAGAGTCCTTAAGAAAATCAGAGAGCAGGAGGCTACGATAATAGTTATAGCTCCCTTTTGGCCGAGAAGGGTGTGGTTTTCCTGGCTCCGCAAGATGTCGATAGCAACACCATGGGTGCTTCCAGAATATCAGGAGCTTCTGTCTCGGGGTCCAGTTTTTCACCCAGAGGTGAAGAATCTGCACCTGACTGCTTGGTTAATAAGAGGGAGATTTTAAAGAAAAGAGGTCTCTCCGAGGATGTAGTTAGCACTCTCTCTTGGCCAGTCAGAAGGTCACCTCTATGATCTACCTTAGGGTTTGGAGGACCTTTTTCAGATTCGCCAAGAAACCTGTGGATGTTCTAGAAGCTCCAGACATCCCACTAGTATTAGATTTCCTACAGGAAGGATGGAACAAAAAACTTAGGCCCAACACTTTAAAAGTCCACATTTCAGCATTAAGTGCCTTATTTGAGTTTTAAAGAGCTTCTGTCACCCCACTAAACTTTTTTTTTTTTTGTTTACTTATAATCCCTATACTGCGATTTATGCATACATAATCTAATTAATCATTTTGGTTCAGTAGATTGTGTTAAAAACGTGCTTTTAAAATATGCAAATTACCTTGCTACCAGCAAGTAGGGTTGCTACTTGCTGGTAGCAGCCACATCCTCCGATCCTAAAGACGCCCCCTCCTCATGTTGATTGACAGGGCCAGTGAACGGGATCGTCCTCTGGCTTGCCCTGTCTGCTATCAAGATCTCGCGCCTGCGCCGTAACGGTATTCAGTCGGCGCCCTGAGAGGCGGCCGCTCCATCCTCAATGCGCCTGCGCCGACGTCATCGTCTATGCTAGGTGGATTAGACAGGCCATTTCCTTAGCCTACTTTTCTAAGTGGATTGATCCACCCTCGGGGTTTGGGGCCCACTCTACGAGATCCGTTTCCACGTCTTGGGCAGAGAGAGCTTCTGCCTCTATAGAGCAGATTTGTAAGGCGGCTACTGGAGCTCTCCACATACGTTTTTGTTTTGTTTTTAGGCACTATAGACTGTGCCTAGAAAAGTGTATTAGGTTGTTAAGATGTTATATTTCTTAGTTCTTGAGAAAAGGACTGGAGATGGAGGGGAAGATCCCTCCCTTAAAAGGTGGTTTTGGTTCCCGTTTCCTGTCCTGAGGAGGTGGAGGCAGTCTCTCCAGGGGTGCTGTCATAGGTTCAAAGGAAACTGATTACCGGTAAGTGTAATCCAATATTTTTCACCTCCTGTGAAAAGCTATCTGTACAGGAGGGAGGGGTTATCAGTGATTGATAGCACTGTGTATAATTGTGCATACAGAGATAGCTGTCAGTCACTGATAACACCTCCTCCATGTATTGATAATTGTTCACAGGGCTGCAGATGTAAATGTAAAAATTACAAGTTTTACTAAGTCTTTCCCCCCCAAAATATATCAATCTGCTCACATCCTCCTGCTCTGACATGGTGCTTTTAGATTGCGTTGCATTTTGTGGTGACTGGTCCTCTTTAAGGCTCTAAGTTTACTGTTAATTATTTAGGACGATCTGAATGGCCTTGTGTAACTTATTCAGCCATAATGTAGATTGCTTTGGTAATAAGTTTGTTATTTTTTAGACAGTCCACTCCCAACAGATATTAAACCCGGTAGGGGGAGACCATCGAAAGTGCATGATCCTACAAAGACCTCTGCTGAAAAGCAGCTAGAACTCAGACTTTGTGAGCTCCTCCTGGACATTGAAGACCGAATTTACCAGGGCACACTTGGTTCTCTTAAGGTATTCCTCGAGACAAATGCAAGACCCATTTGTAGTTGTATTTTATTAAACAGTAAAAATGAAATGCATTAGTAAATCAGGTAACTTTTGCAATGGTGACATGAAGTGCATTCGTATTTATTATCACTTTCAAGCTTATTTTACGGTTGGTTTTATGTGAAGCTACCACTTTGTGTGCACTTCTTGTTGTCACTTTTGCAAACATTTCTGTGCAACGGAGTAGATAAAAATGGTGAATTCTCCGTAAAAAAAATATGTATACACAAGGCTATTGCTGCTATTTATATGTCTGAACATGAACATTTTTACTTTGTGGTTGGAAATCCTGTTGGTATATGTTGTGTACGATGGCTGCATGTCAGACTTTACTTCTCTTTCTGTACTTTTCATTGGGAAACAAACAATCCTCTGTACCGGGTGAGCCCTGCTATTTAGACCTTAGACCTTTTGGCTAAACTCCGGCACTCCAGCTCTGGTAAAACTACAACTCCCAAGATGCACACTTGCTTGGCTTTTCTCAGAACTCCTCAGAAATGAATGGCGCATGCTGGGAATTGTAGTTTCACCACAGTTGGAGTGCCTGAGGTTGCTGACCCCTGTTATAGATGTTACAGCAACAGTTAATAGGTAAAAACTGTGCACGAGGTGTGAATAACCCCTTCTGCTATGAGGGACAAAGAGGATTGCTCATTATCTTTTGTGAAAACATTGGTTTGTGATGTGGTATCAGGGTTTAGGTTGTTGTTTTTTTATTTATTATTATTTATGTATATACAGTTGCAAGAAAGTGTGTGCTAACCCTTTGGAATGATATGGATTTCTGCACAAATTGGTCATAAAATGTAATATGATCTTCATCTAAGTCACAACAATAGACAATCACAGTCTGCTTAAACTAATAACACACAAATAATTAAATGTTACCATGTTTTTATTGCACACCATGTAAACATTCACAGTGCAGGTGGAAAAAGTAATGTGAACCCCTAGACTAATGTCCTCTCCAAGAGCTAATTGGAGCCAACTGGAGTCCAATCGATGAGATTGGAGGTGTTTGTTACAGCTGCCCTGCCCTATAAAAAACACACACCAGTTCTGGGTTTGCTTTTCACAAGAAGCATTGCCTGATGTGAATGATGCCTCGCACAAAAGAGCTCTCAGAAGACCTACGATTAAGAATTGTTGACTTGCATAAAGCTGGAAAGGGTTATAAAAGTATCTCCAAAAGCATAGATGTTCATCAGTCCACGGTAAGACAAATTGTCTATAAATGGAGAAAGGTCAGCTCTGCTGCTACTCTCCCTAGGAGTGTCCGTCCTGTAAAGATGACTGCAAGAGCACAGCGCAGACTGCTCAATGAGGTGAAGAAGAATCCTAGAGTGTCGGCTAAAGACTTACAGAAGTCTCTGGCATATGCTAACATCCCTGTTAGCAAATCTACGATATGTAAAACACTAAACAAGAATGTATTTCATGGGAGGATATCACAGAGGAAGCCACTGCTGTCCAAAAAAAACATTGCTGCAAGTTTACAGTTTGCACAAGAGCACCTGGATGTTCCACAGCAGTACTGGCAAAATATTCTGTGGACAGATGAAACCAAAGTTGAGTTGTTTGGAAGAAACACACAACACTGTGTGTGGAGAAAAAGAGGCACAGCACACCAACATCAAAACCTCATCCCAACTGTGAAGTATGGTGGTGGGGGCATCATGGTTTGGGGCTGCTTTGCTGCGTCAGGGCCTGGACGGATTGCTATCATCGAAGGAAAAATGTATTCCCAAGTTTATCAAGACATTTTGCAGGAGAACTTAAGGCCATCTGTCCACCAGCTGAAGCTCAACAGAAGATGGGTGTTGCAACAGGACAACGACCCAAAGCACAGAAGTAAATCAACAGAATGGCTTAAACAAAAGAAAATACGCCTTCTGGAGTGGCCCAGTCAGAGTCCTGACCTCAACCCGATTGAGATGCTGTCGCATGACCTCAAGAAAGCGATTCACACCAGACATCCCAAGAATACTGCTGAACTGAAACAGTTCTGTAAAGAGGAATGGTCAAGAATTACTCCTGACCGTTGTGCACGTCTGATCTGCAACTAGAGGAAACGTTTGGTTGAAGTTATTGCTGCCAAAGGAGGTTCAACCAGTTATTAAATCCAAGGGTTCACATACTTTTTCCACCTGCACTGTGAATGTTTACATGGTGTGTTCAATAAAAACATAGTAACATTTAATTCTTTGTGTGTTATTAGTTTAAGCAGACTGTGATTGTCTATTGTTGTGACTTAGATGAAGATCAGATCACATTTTATGACCAATTTGTGCAGAAATCCATATCATTCCAAAGGGTTCACATACTTTTTCTTGCAACTGTATATTTTTTTGCTACAAGAGCCTTTGTCAGGGCTTGAACAGACTCTCTGGTATACATACGTTTTAATTCTGCTCTGTGTTGGTTGTATTTTTGGTGATGTAGTAATAGCCACTTGTTTCTTTTCTTGGTCAAGGTGCCTAACAGACAGTCATGGAGATCGGCTCTTCAGAACTGGTCATATGACCGTTTGGATAATGAAGCAAAAGAAAATGGAGTCCTGAAGATGGAGGATACCGCTGTTGAAATGGAAAATGACATGAATCAAAGCAACAAGGACAGGTTGGAGGAAAATCAATTAATAATTAGTGAAGCTTCCTTGTATTAAGGGTTTTCCACCTTGGACTTCACCTTTTTATGATGAAACCCCCCTTAGGGCTCTTTCACACTTGCGTTGTTCTTTTCCGGCATAGAGTTCAGTCGTCGGGGCTCTATGCCGGAAGAATCCTGATCAGGATTATCCTAATGCATCCTGAACGGATTTCTCTCCATTCAGAATGCATCAGGAGGACTTCAGTTCAGGACCGGAATGTTTTTGGGCCGGAGAAAATACCGCAGCATGCTGCGCTTTTTGCTCCGGCCAAACATCCTGAGCACTTGCCGCAAGGCCGGATCCGGAATTAATGCCCATTGAAAGGCATTAATCCGGATCCGGCCTTAAGCTAAACGTCGTTTCGGCGCATTGCCGGATTCGACATTTAGCTTTTTCTGAATGGCTGCTGGGACGCTAAACTCCTGGCAGCCATGGTAAAGTGTAGTGGGGAGCAGTATACTTACCGTCCGTGTGGCTCCCGAGGCGCTTCAGAGTGACGTCAGGGCGCCCCACGCGCATGGATGACGTGATCGCATGGCACGTCATCCATGCACATGGGGTGCTTTGACGTCATTCTGGAGCGCCCCGGGAGCCGCACGGATGGTAAGTATACTGCTCTCCGCTCCCCACTACTACTATGGCAACCAGGACTTTAATAGCGTCCTGGCTGCCATGGTAACACTGAACGCATTTTGAAGATCAGTCTTCAAATGCTTTCAGTTCACTTTCGTTTTTCCGGATCCGACGTGTAATTCCGGCAAATGGAGTACACGCCGGATCCGGACAACGCAAGTGTGAAAGAGGCCTTATGGTAAACTTACAGGAGAGATTTACCTGTATTAGTGCAGGACATCCATTGCCAAGTCAGTGAGTGCTCCATGTTTTCCAGAGCTTGGCAGTAGAGAAGGTTCCTGCATGGGAAACAACACTGTCTCTTTATGTAGTGCATTTAGACGGGGATGTCCTAAGTGAACAAGAAAAAGGATATGTTGGAAGAGATTTGGCATATTGTAAAAATTGTCGGTTCCTTGGAAAGTGGACAGTTTTTATGTTCAGAGTTTCAGAAATACTTTGAGTACAGTTGCATCCACACAGTACATGATTGGGGCTAGTGTAGAGTTTTTGCTTTTGCGGTCTTACTGGAACATTGTGCTTTTTATAAATACACTGTACTTTCCTGCAGGCTCCAGAATTTGAAAATGGAAGTACAGAGTGCCAAATCCACCAATGCCAGCACTCCTGAACCAGCAGCTAATTCTGTACATTACCTGGCGCAAGCATTATTGCAGATAGAGCAGGGAGTGGAACGCAAATATCTAAAGGCTCCGCTTGGTAAGTTGGTAGTGACTATAATTATGTGTAATCATGATGGTGAAGGGAGTCGTTTTACAAGGCAAAGTCTAATTATCATCTTTTTGCTTGTTTTTGTTTTCCTTTTTTTGCAATGACTTATATAACTGTGTATAATAGACAAGCAATAATTTAAAAGGGGAACTCTGGTTTACCCTTAAAGGGCTTCTGTCTCGAATAGGTCTCCCCCGTTGACGGCCATTGAAGGTAGGGTAAAGGAAGATGCAGGGCGTATCCCAATACTAGTGCTCATGAGGAAAGTTTGGTGTAAAACCAGACATATCTTGGGATTAGAGGGATATGTTAATATCTCGCCTATTTGGAGGAACCCAGCACTGCAAGAGTTGGAAGGTCTAACCGGATTTTCTGGGTGGAATAACAAGGGAGTATGGAATTTGGGCCATATCTTCTCAGGTGGGGTATTAAAACAATATCAACAGCTATGCTCGGAGTTTGGGCTTCCTTCCTCGCAGTTCTATAGATATCTTCAGCTCAGGCATGCATTGGCTGCTCAGGCTAAAGTGGCTCCAATAGTATTTACATCCACTCATGCACTGAACTCAGTGGTGGCTGCTGGATCGGTGAAAGGGGCAATCTCCGTGCTGTATTAGGCCTTACTGGAGGATTTTCTTAAAGGATATCCGCTAAAATGCAGACAGCAATGGGAAAGAGATTTGGGTGGGCTTACAGATGTACAATGGTCAGAGGTAGTAGCGCTTACTCCTACTCTATCTCTCAGTGAGGTGGCACGTCTCTCCCAGTTGTGCCTAGTGCATAGAGTATATAGGACTCCGGTATTCCTACATAAAGTGGGTTGCAGGGATAGTCCCAATTGTCCGAAATGTGGTAGCGCTGAAGCTGATCTCCTACATATGTTGTGGTCATGCCCTTCATTGACCTCTTACTGGAGAGCAATATTACATCTTGTTAATAAGGTACATAGTACTAAATTTAAGATGGATCCGAAAATTTGTATTCTGGGAATGCTGCCAGAGGATAATTTGCAATCTACAGTAGCTACGGGAATAGAAAGGATGCTGTATCAGGCGAGGAAGACTATCGCAGCAAAATGGATACAGGGGATACCCCCAGAGGTATCAGCATTTGTTGCTAAAATGAATGTGGTAGTGCGCCTTGAGAGGGGTGTGTACCAGAAAAGAAAATGCTTGACTAAATTTGAGGCTATTTGGGGTAGCTGGATAGATAGGTCGGGATGCTGTAGTCCTTGGCTAGCATTAACGAGGAGTGTTCTGAGTGCCCGGTAAGGCTGATCTGGGGAAGTAACTGTGTATAACCTGGCAATATGTGGAATGTGTGGTATACGTTTGGTGGTGACTGATGTGTGAGATATGTGACCGTGGACTGAGTGCCATAACTGTATAGGAGTATAGTTACTTGGGACTCACTGCCTGTAATCTGTATTGAAATCACTGGAACGGTGCCGATATGAAGAGGAGAAAAAGAATTAGGAGGTAGTAATGCTCCTATTGCAATGATGTCCTGCTCTTGGAAGGTTTGGGAGGGGAGGGGGGGGGGTGTTTACAGGGATGTTTGTTGAGGGAGAAAAAATAGACAAATAAAGGTCTAGATCTAGTGTATAAATTCCTACGATCTCTTACGGTCATAGGATGTGTATTATGTACAATGTGCATGTGTGATATTTTGTACGTTTATCCTTTGTACCTGATGTCTTTTTGATGATTGGATATTTGATTTGACTGTCATTTGATGATGAAAAAGAAAAAATGATAATAAAAAATTATCTGATTTAAAAAAAAAGGGCTTCTGTCACCCCACAAAAGTCATTTTTTGGGGGGGCTAGTTACATTCCTTATAGTGCGATATATGAGAATATAATAATGTCACTTACTTTCATGCGGCCGTTTCTTGAGAAAACAAAGTTTTATAATAAGCAAATCCGGTCTCTACCAGCAAGTAGGGCGTCTACTTGCTGGTAGCCGCAGCAGAAAACCGCCCCCTCGTCCTGTTGATTGACAGGGCCAGCCGTGATCTCCGGCCGGCCCGGTCAGTATTTCAAAAATCGCGCGCCTCTGTTCATTCGGCGCAGGCGCTCTGAGATGAGGAGGCTCGTCTCCTCAGAACTCCCTCAGTGCGCCTGCGCCGATGACATCACCGAAAGAAGACGTCATCGGCGCAGGCGCACTGAGGGAGTTCTGAGGAGACGAGCCTCCTCATCTCAGAGCGCCTGCGCCGAATGAACAGAGGCGCGCGATTTTTGAAATACTGACAGGGCCGGCCGGAGGAGGAGATCACGGCTGGCCCTGTCAATCAACACGACGAGGGGGCGGTTTTCTGCTGCGGCTACCAGCAAGTAGACGCCCTACTTGCTGGTAGAGACCGGATTTGCATATTATAAAACTTCGTTTTCTCAAGAAACGGCCGCATGAAAGTAAGTGACAACATTATATTCTCCTATATCGCGCTATAAGGAATGTAACTAGCCAAAAAAAAAAAGACTTTCTCGCCCATTTTCCTTGGGGGACACAGACCTTGGGTATAGCTCAGCTCCCTAGGAGGCGTGACACTAAGTAAAACTGTTAAGCCCCTCCTCCATCAGCTATACCCTCAGCCTGGAGATAGAGGCTACCAGTTTTTAGCTTAGTGTCCAAGGAGGCAAGACACCCCCTGCTACTGCAGGGCTGTTTTCTCCTTGTTGTTTTAATTTTTCTCTAATTTTGTCGATTCTGTCGGCCTGGGACAAATCACCGAGGAGTCTGGACAGGACCTTTCTTCTGCCTCCCCTGGCTCGGGCTTCCCTCAGCTGGTGGTTGCATATCCCTCTAAGGGGGAGGTCCTTCCTTCCACTGAACTGGCTGGTGATTACCACCGATGCCAGCTTACGGGGGTGGGGGGGGGGTCCAGGGCGTTTGGTCTCTATCGGAGTCCAGACTTCCAATCAACATTCTGGAACTGAGGGCGGTTCTTTTGTCCCTCAGACACTGGACCCATCTACTGAGGGGCCACCCTGTTTGGATCCAATCGGACAATGCCACGGCTGTGGCGTACATAAACCATCAGGGAGGCACCCGCGGCGATGCAAGAGGTGTCCCTCATTCTCCTCTGGGCGGAGACGCACGTGCCAGCCTTGTCTGCGATTTACATCCCGGGGGTAGACAACTGGGCGGCGGATTTCCTCAGCCGGTCCACCATCGACCCGGGAGAATGGTCTCTGCACCCAGAGGTGTTCGAGGCCCTTTGTCTTCGCTGGGGTCGCCCCGACGTGGACCCTTATGGCCTCCAAATTCAACCACAAGGTTCCCCTATACCTGGCCAGGGCACGGGACCCGAAGGCATACGGCGCCGACGCGCTCGTCCTTCCGTGGCGCGAATTCTCCCTTCTGTACGTCTTTCCTCCTCTTCCCCTCCTGCCACGGGTTCTTCGGAGGATCGCGGCAGAGGGCGTTCCCGCGATTCTAATCGCCTCGGATTGGCCCCGTCGGTCCTGGTACGCCGACCTAATGTTGCTGTTGGCAGACGCACCGTGGCCACTGCCCTCCAGGGAAGACCTTCTCTCTCAGGGTCCGATCTTCCACGAGCATTTAGGCTCGCTACGTTTGACGGCGTGGCTGTTGAGACCGCCGTCTTAACGCGACGGGGTTTCTCCGCGGACGTAGTCCGCACCATGATCCGTGCTCGTAAGCCCGTATCCTCGAGAATCTACTATCGGGTTTGGAGGTCCTATCTGGGGTTCTGTGAATCCCGGAGCATCCCACCTCTCCGTTTTTCTCTTCCCACGATCCTGTCCTTCCTCCAGTCGGGTCTGGACCTGGGGCTTGGCCTCAGTTCTCTGAAGGGACAGATTTCGGCGCTGTCTATTCTTCTCCAGCGTCCCCTGGCCCCTCTAGGGCCGATTAAGACCTTTTTGCAAGGGGTGGCTCACTCTGTTCCGCCGTACCGCCCTCCGGTTCCTTCCTGGGACCTGAATGTGGTGCTCTCGGCGCTCCAATCTGCCCCCTTCGAGCCCTTGCGGGAGGTCTCCCTTCGCCTTCTGTCCTGCAAGGTCATCTTTCTTGTGGCCATCACGTCTCTCCGACGGGTGTCGGAGTTAGCGGCTCTTTCTTGCTCCGAATCTTTCCTGATCTTCCACCAGGATAAGGTTGTGCTTCGGCCTGTCCCGGCCTTCCTGCCAAAGGTGGTCTCCGCCTTTCACATCAATGAGGACATCGTCCTTCCGTCGCTCTGTCCCTCTCCTTCCCACCCCAGAGAACGGGAACTGCACCGTCTGGATGTGGTCAGGGCGTTGAGGATTTACTTGGAGGTCACCGGATCCTTTCGGCGCACGGATTCCCTGTTTGTGGTTCCGGAGGGTTCGCGCAAGGGTTTGGCAGTCTCCAAGGTGGCCATTGCCCGTTTCATTAAACTGGCGGTGTCTGAGGCTTATCGAGCCAAGGGCAGGGCTCCGCCTTTCGGCGTCACTGCTCATTCCACCAGAGCAGTCGGGGCTTCCTGGGCGCAGAGGCATCGGGCCTCGGCTGAGCAGTTGTGCAAAGCAGCCACTTGGTCCTCTCTGCACACTTTCACCAGGTTCTATAGAGTGCATACGCATGCGTCAGCGGATGCTGCTTTGGGCCGCCTGGTTTTGCAGGCTGCGGTTTCCTGATGCTCCGGTGGTGTTCCGCCTTGGGTTGTGGTCCCTCCCTTCTTGGACTGCTCTTGAACGTCCCAAGGTCTGTGTCCCCCAAGGAAAATGGGTGAGAAAAGGAGATTTTTGTATAACTTACCAGTTAAATCTCTTTCTCGCTCTTCCTTGGGGGACACAGCACCCACCCTTCTGTGTTTTGGTTATAGGGTTATGGTCTGGCGCCCCGTTGGGTTGCTGGCTGTTTACATTGTTGGTTGTTATCCTTTCACTACTTGGACACGCAACTGGTAGCCTCTATCTCCAGGCTGAGGGTATAGCTGATGGAGGAGGGGCTTAACAGTTTTACTTAGTGTCACGCCTCCTAGGGAGCTGAGCTATACCCAAGGTCTTCTGTGTCCCCCAAGGAAGAGTGAGAAAGAGATTTAACTGGTAAGTTATACAAAAATCTCCTTTTTGTGGGGTGACAGAAGCCCTTTAATAAGGCTTATATGTGTCAGTATATTGGTGAAACTTACCTGGTAACGCTGGTTGTTCATTCACTTGTAGACTATAATCATACTTTCTCGTTAATATCATTGGGGGACACAGCACCATGGGTATATTCCTAGCTACCACTATTAGGCAACACTAGATATCAAAAAGGTTGCCTCTGCCCAGGAAGGGCTATATCCTCTCCACAGCCACTAGACCAGTGATGGCTAACCTTGGCACTCCAGCTGTGGTAAAACTACAACTCCCAAGATGCCCCCCTTGCTTGGCTGCTCTCAGAACTCTGTAGAAATAAATGGAGCATGCTGGGAGTCGTAGTTTCAACACAGCTGGAGTGCCAAGGTTAGCCATCACTGCACTAGACCAATCCGTTTTAGTCTAGTGTCCATAGGAGGCAGACATGACCTGCTCTGTTTTTTTCAGGTCTTGCTGCTTTTCATTTTTTATTTTATTTTTTCCTTTCTTCTGCAGGTCTCGGCCTGCTGCAGAATGGGGCTCGATTGTGGATTACCACTTTAGTTGCACCCCCTGCAGGCGCATACTTGAAGTACCTATGCTGGTCACCCAGTCCCCCATTACTGCATCTGCAGTGGCTATCCCACATAAAGTACAGACCAAAAGTTTGGACACAACTTCTCATTCAAAGAGTTTTTTCTTTATTTTCATGGCTATGAAAATTGTAGATTCACACTGAAGGCATCAAAACTATGAATTAACACATGTGGAATTATATACATTACCAAAAAGTGTGAAAGAACTGAAAATATGTCATATTCTAGGTTCTTCAAAGTAGCCACCTTTTGCTTTGATTACTGCTTTGCACACTCTTGGCATTCTCTTGATTGAGCTTCAAGAGGTAGTCACCTGAAATGGTTTTTACTTCACAGGTGTGCCCTGTCAGGTTTAATAAGTGGGATTTCTTGCCTTATAAATGGGGTTGGGACCATCAGTTGCGTTGAGGAGAAGTCAGGTGGATACACAGCTGATAGTCCTACTGAATAGACTGTTAGAATTTGTATTATGGCAAGAAAAAAGCAGCCAAGTAAAGAAAAACGAGTGGCCATCATTACTTTAAGAAATGAAGGTCAGTAAGTCAGCCGAAAAATTGGGAAATCTTTGAAAGTAAGGGCTATTTGACCATGAAGGAGAGTGATGGGGTGCTGCACCAGATGACCTGGCCTCCACAGTCACCGGACCTGAACCCAATCGAGATGGTTTGGGGTGAGCTGGACCGCAGAGTGAAGGCAAAAGGGCCAACAAGTGCTAAGCATCTCTGGGAACTCCTTCAAGACTGTTGGAAGACCATTTCAGATGACTACCTCTTGAAGCTCATCAAGAGAATGCCAAGAGTGTGCAAAGCAGTAATCATAGCAAAAGATGGCTACTTTGGAGAACCTAGAATATGACATATATTTTCAGTTGTTTCACACTTGTTTGTTATGTATATAATTCCACATGTGTTAATTCATAGTTTTGATGCCTTCATTGTCATGAAAATAAAGAAAACTCTTTGAATGAGAAGGTGTGTCCAAACTTTTGGTCTGTACTGTAAGTGTTGAGTTTGCCGAAGGGGTGACCCTGTGGCACCTGAAGACGCCGGAAGATAAGTATTCTCCCCTGCGTCCCTGCCCCAAGAGGTCCCCCAGGGTAAACCCCCCTTTCTGTCCAAGGGATGGGATTTATTTTATTTGTGGGGCCTGGTTAGGTCCCTCCTTTCCCCCTTTTTCTTCCCCCCCCCTGGGTATCCTTAACCTCCCTTGCTACCCATGCGTCTCCCGGTCTTTCCCTACTTTAGTCCCCGGCTTCTCTCGGCTTATGGGAAGGGTTCTTTTCCCCTCCTATCCTAGCCAAGTGCAGGCTTTAACCCTGTGGAGGGAGGTTTCCACTTTACCTATTTTTTAAGAAAAAAAAGAGCCTCTATCTTGCCAGCAAACCTCCTTGCCCGTTTCTGCAGCTGCTGCAGCACCTGGGAACCAGTAGGACCGCCTCTGCCTGGCTGTTTTTCTTTGTTCAAGCTCCCCATCAGCCCCCATATCCTCCTCAAAGAGGACTCTCATTCCCAGCCCCCGCTCCTGGTCGCCATGTATTTCACATGCGCCCATTGCGATAAAAAGTTGCCATGCGGTCAGCCTTCCCTGTTTGTGCTCCCAGACCCTTCATGTTTCCCTGACGACCCTTTCTGTGTCGGTCCCTCCTGAATGGGTCTCTTCCCTGTCCCAAGCCATAGAGAATCTTGTCCGACTCTCCATATCCATGGTGGAGTCTCTGGACCACTTGCCTGCCCAAATTTGGTCCGCCTCTGCCCCTCCCAGGGACTCCTCCGCGGCCGGGGCACGCTCACATTTAAGACACCAGGTCTCGCAAACTACCTCGGGTTGTCACAACTAAGACCCGCTCCTCCTCGGCATCCTCTGGTCACCCCCAGGACAGGTCTGAGGCTGGTGACATATTCTTCCCTGACGCATCTTACACCTCCTCGAGGACTCCTCAGCACTGATTCTGACTCTGAACAGAGCATCATGCGGTCTTCCACCATACAGAATCTCTCCGGGTGGCCAAAGACAAATGTTCACTGAGGAACCTCTCCTCTGCAGGGTTGCGATCCCCTTTAGTGGATTTTCAGATGGCACTCCCCTAGCTGCACAGGATATTATCCACACAGGTAAGTCAGCTTGCCGCCTCTCCAGTAGGTGGTGCTTTACACGTCACCATGTTTAGCACGCCAACACACTTATGTGGTGTCCCAGGTACGTACGCCTTCCCCTTCACAGGGGCGTACTCGTACCACTGCCAAATGCTGTATCCAGCAGACTTTCCTTGTTCCAAGATATCTCCTTTTCAGCTGGAGTAATTTCTCTCTTCCAGGGGCTATATTCAACACTCTCCTAGTCTGAGTGTTCCAGGCCACCGTATTACTTCTCCAGACGCTGTAGCCAATACACCATCCTGGGGCTGGTGTGCACCACGCAACATATTACAGTGGGAGCCCTGGTCATCATCTCCAGAGGCTGTAGCCATGCACCATGCAGTCATTCTACTCCTTTATCAAGCGCAGTATCTATGCCATTTCCAGATGCTGTAGCTAGGTCTCCACTCTCATTGTGTTCGCCATGCAATCAGATTACTCCCATTCAGGCGGAGTATTTATAGTATCTCTTAAGTGCTGTGCCCTATTGGTACAATCTGTGGCACATACAGCTCCTGTATTACTGGGTGTATTTTGCTGGCTCTAATGTGTGCTAGACAATCATGGGGCCCCTCTTCATGCTGAGTAGTGATGGTACCATTCCCAGATGCTGTATTCATCACCCTTTTCTGGTTCTAGTATGCATCTGGCACCTCATTACTGTTGTAATGGGCATGATTTTTACATTATTGCTTGCACCAGACAACCACACTCCCTTCGCGTGCGCAGGTTGTTGGCGGTCATGCTAGATTTTCAACCATATAAAGTACTACTGTATTCTGCACAGCTGCTTACCCCGTTTCATGGCTGGAGTACTCGCGTTGTTGTTACTGCCTCTCAGCTTTGTTTTCACAGTGTTACGTGGCCCAGTACTGACTGAGTTTCTGGATCACCACTGGATGTTCTATCCTGCAGGGATACAAAGCATTGTGAGCACTAGTCGCTATTGCAGTTTTCAGGTAATCGCTGGAGTTCCTTGCTGATATGCCTGTGACAGGACACCTACTTGGGTGGGTTTTTCTGCTGCTCGCCCTGGTATCTGATATGGTCCCGTAGTTCTTCCATGGTCTGGGCATTCTTGTACACCCTTATATTCCCGGATTAGTGGTGCTACATGACGGAAGTGCCATCCCCTTGGGCCTTGCCGTTTTTTACACCTGTCAGTTTCTTTCCCCTTCCTTGGGGGTTTCATTGTGCTCTGTTGTTAGCTGCTTTCAACATGTCAGTGTAGTCTCTCCCGGCTTCCCCCTGGCGAATTCTTCATCCTCTTCTGACATATGGATATCTGGCCTTTCTTTTACAAAATCCAGGCTGCTGTACTTTCCTATTCCGGAGCAATGTTATACAGTATGCTAGCCACTACACTTGGGATGGTTGGTTAACCATGGCTGTTTTTTTTCCCTTTGGTGGATACATTCAATTTTTCCCTTGATAATCTGGCTATTATTATCCTCATGTGGTCCAGTTCTGTGGACCATACTTGAGCCTTTGTCTGGGTAATTTTTTAATGGGAAGCAGGTCTTTATGTTCCCTTCTCCTGGCCGTTACCTAGGACCCCCTCCTTCCCCAGGGGTTGGCTGCTTTCTCTAGCAGGATGGGGTTCCACCTTCTCATAGGGTGTTGCTCTTTGCCCACATGCCTTGCTGCAGAAGGAGCCTCGCTCACTTCCCATGGTTCCTCTCTACCCTGGCTTTTACAGGAGGTTGGCCACAGACAGGCCATGTTTTTGGTCTGCGACAAGTTCGTTTTTTCCTTGCTGGGTCCTCTTTCTGGTCGGGTTGCTTTGCTTCCAGGCCTTATAGAAGCGCCTTCCTTTTGCTGAGGGGCGGTCCACAGGGTCTTTTAGCTTGTTTCCAGGAAGTTTTTTTCCTTGGTTAAGGACTGCCCGTCCTTTTTCCAGGCATTTTTCCTCCTGCCAGGTACCCTCATAGTCTAATTTTCTTGTTGGGTCTGTCCTCTTAGGGTCCATTCACACGTCCGTTGTTTCTTTCCTGATCTGTTCCGTTTTTTTCTGAACAGATCTGGACCCATTCATTTTCAATGGGTCCTGAAAAAAAACGGACAGCACAATGTCAGATTTTTTTTCAGGACCCATTGAAAATGAATGGGTCCAGATCTGTTCAGCAAAAAACGGAACAGATCAGGAAAGAAAAAACGGACGTGTGAATGGACCCTTATGGATTCTCCTCCTGGAGAATCCTTCCATATGCAGAGCGCTAGGTCGTTACCAACAGACGTTGTTGTGATACTCTCCTGTTTCTTCAGGAGGAGCCCTGGTTCTTACAGATCTTTGCTCGGGCTCTTTAGTGGGCACTTGTTCAACTCTTGGTTCTTGCGCAGGACATCTGCTTTGCTCCATATCCCACCTCGGGAGGAATCAGGTGTTCCCCTTTGTTCCTTCTTGGGCTCTTTTCCCAGGCACTTGTCCTTTGAATCCTGACTGTCTCCTATATTTTTTTTTCCTTTGGAACCATTTCATGCTATGGCCTCTCCTGGTCCGGTTGGGTCACAGGGTTCTCCAGCACCTGTGTGTCCAACTTTTTGCATGAGATTACCTTCCAGCCCTCGGGGACCGTTTTGGGACGTCCTATGGTGCTGTGTCCCCCAATGACATTAAGGAGAAAATTGGATTTTTGTACTTACCGTAAAATCCCTTTCTCGTTCAATTCATTGGGGGACACAGATCCCACTCTTTGTTTTCACTTATTTTCCTGTCACCAGGCTGCTGTTCTAGTTTCCTTTCCCGGTCCTGGACATGTTGGTTCTTCGCTTTTGTTTCTCACTCCTACTGCTATTGGTACAAACAGATTAGCCTAGTGCTGTGGAGAGGGTATAGCCCGCCTGGGTGGAGCCAACCTTTTTAATATCTAGTGTCCCCTCCTAGTGGTAGCTGGGCATATACCCATGGTGCTGTGTTCCCCCAATGAATTGAACGAGAAAGGGATTTTACAGTAAGTAAAAAAAAATCCAATCCCATTTTCTCTTAGGGTTTTTTCAGGTTATAGATATTGATGACCTACCCTTAGGCTACTTTCACACTAGCGTTTTTGCTGGATCAGGCAGGGTTCAGCAAAAACGCTTCCGTTACTGATAATACAACCATCTGCATCCTTTATGAATGAATCCGGTTGTATTATCTTTAACATACCCAAGACGGATCCGTCATGAGCACCATTGAAAATCAATGGAGTACCGATCCCTTGTCAGATTGTGTCAGAGAAAACGGATCCGTCCCCCATTGACTTGCATTATGGGTCATGTCTTGCTCCGCATCCCAGGACGGAAAGCAAACTGCAGCATACTGCAGTTTGCTCTCCGGTATGAGAAAGGAATGCATTCTGGAGCGTTCCGTTCTATTCAGTTGCGTTTTGTCAGTGGGATTTTTCCGGTATCGAGACCCTATGATGGATCTCAATACTAAAAAATATTAATGCTAGTGTGAAAATAGCCTTAGAGCATCCCTATCCGATCAAAGGGGGGGGGGGTTCTTGACATCCAGCACCCCCACTGACCAGCTGTTCACAGCAGCCACCGGAAGTAACACCAAGAAGTGTTGAGGCAGTAACACAGCTCCATTCTCGGTGGTAGTTTAGGTGCCTGCAGTTGCTGCTGGTGCTGGATGTCAGACCCCCAAAAGCTATGATATTGATGACTTATCCTGAGGATAGGTTGTAAATATCAATAACCCAGAAAACCCCTTCACATCTACGCTGTTTTGGAGTTCATTTCTGTCCAGATAATGTGGTTGTAAGATAATAACAGGCCAGTTTCACCTTTTTACTTTTTTTGAGAGCTGCTCTCCACTATAGCTCATAGAAGGGTCCTGAACAAGGGACCTGCTCCCCTTGACTTCCATATGCACATAACTCAACCTTTTTAATAGAAATCATCTGCTGGCTTGTACACATACACTCCAGCGAATGTGGACATTACTTTTCTGTGAAAAGCCCAGACCAGCGTGTATGAATATTGACCCAGTCCCAATGTTTAAGTAAGCTTCTTCATTTCAAGGCTCTCTCAGAATATGAAAGAATAGCATGAATATGAAAGAATCAGTGCAACAAACTTGCAGTTAGTGTTAGCCTAATATAGCAGAGCTATAAAAAATAAAAGCTGACTCAGAAAAAATAAATAGGATTATAAGCATCACTATAAGTAGTCATTCATCACTTTATGCTTATCAATTGTATAGGTGATGCCGAAGACATTAAGAAGAGTTATAAATTTGATAAAAAGAAGGAAGACAAAAAGAAGAAAGATGACGAAACTAGTGAAAGAGATGGTAAGTAACAGTTGCTGGAAGCCTATTAGAAATGAGTAATAACTAAAAGGAACCTAAGCAATGGCAGTGAGATATGACTGGGCTTTTGTCTCATTGTAGATGCCAGTGACAGTGGTCGTATTCAAAGAACATTGCTGGATCGCTGGCGAGAATCTTTACTTTCATCTAGCAGCTTCTCTCAAATCTTCCTCCACTTAGCCACGTTGGATCGCAGTATCTTATGGTCCCGATCCATTCGCAATGCCAGGTGCAAGGTTTGCCGCAAGAAGGGAGATAATGAGAACATGATCCTGTGTGACGGCTGTGAGAGAGGGCACCACATTTTCTGTGTGAGGCCCAAGCTGAAGGTAATTAGCGCTATGATATTCAACATAGTGTCACTAAGGGTATGGCCACATGTTCAGGTTTCTTGATGCAGTTTTGGAATACAAATCCAGAAGTAAATTAAAAAGAAGTCATATCTGTCCTTTTATACTTTTCTTCTTTGTCATCCACTCCTGATTTTTGGCTTCCAAAGCTACATCCACAAGCCTGATCGTGTGGCTGTACCCTTAGCCCGCTTATCAAGGTAAGGGGGACCTAGGACAATTAAGGAACCAGTCTGATGCAGAAGATAAGCTACTGTGCAGATGAGGCCTCTGCAGTTTCTTGACATAATTTGTGAACTTGAGGTAGTTTAACTAGCCTAAGTAATTAAAGCTAGATTTACATTGCAGATTTAAAGTGATCAGTTCTCTTAAATATCATTTGTCTTGAGGATTAACCTTATTAAACTAAGCATAACGCTTTGTGGGGTTGACCCTGCTGAGTAAAACAATACCTCATTTATGTTCTTCCATGGTGCCGTTCCGAACAAAAATATATTTTTTACTAATATGGCTCTGCACGTAGAGCCCCTTTTCCCCCTCCTCCTTGACTGACAGGCAGGCATCTCACCTGGCCCATAATTTTGCGCCTGTGCCATAGTGTACACTATTGGTGAATGCATAGTGTATCTGCTTCGCTTCTCCAGTAGCACAGATGACCACTGGCGAAAATTATCTGATTTCTGTTTCTGGCACATGGACAGCCAGTGGATAGAAGAAGCCTGTGCTTCTTAATAAAAAGTCTGCTGGAATATGATGCACCACATTTATTGAGACTGGTAAATGAATAGCCAGCTTTGGTAAATCTGCCCTAGTCCAGTGTATTGACGAGTAAAGCACTGCTCCCTCCTCTATCCGCAGTGACTGGCAGTCTTCAGGACCTGGTGTACATTTCTGTTGCAATTTACGCCTGTTTCTCTTGAATGACATTGGGAGAAACAGCACATGGGTTAGAAATGCTCACTCTGCCTAGGTAGGCTATATCCTCTCCACAGACACTATTTTTGTAATTGTAAAAAAAAAACAAAAAAAAAAAACATATTTTTTTTGTTGTTGGATGCATTGGGGAACACAGTTACCACCCTTGTTTTTTTTTTGTTTGTTTTTTTTCCTCTTGGTTCTCTTCTAGGTTCAGGATATATTGGTTCTTGTTTGTGGTTCGGTTCTTTTTTATGGCTTTTGTATTAACTGGTTAGTTCGGTGTCTTTATAGCCCACCTAGGGGGAGCCAATACTGGACATATACCCAGTAGGTGGACTTGCATATTATTATACACTTTGTACACCAGGTGGCACCATAGTATGTAAGTAAATGTCATAACTCTTGACTGGATCATTTTATATTTAGTTTTGTTTGAACAGAATGTTAAATGCAGCTATGCTTCATTTCTTCTGATCTATGTTCAAATGTTTTTATTTAAGGTTGACATAAGACAGAATAACATACATTTTAATAAGAGCCGTAATATTGATCAGTATTATTTATGACGCGTCTCTGGTGATGGTCCCAAAATAAGCAAATAGAGCAATATATTAAAGTCATTTCTTCAACCTTCCGACGTCCGCTGCCCTGATGTTTTTGACAGATTGTCTAGATTAATGAAACCTCTTTGTGTGGGGTGTATGATTTTGGGCAGGGTATTTTGTAATCTGATTGATAATATTTTCGCCAGGAATTTGTAATGCCGATTTAGAAGGGATATGGGTCTATAAGACTGTGGCAGTGTCACTTTATTTTATTTATTTTTTGGTTTGGGGAGTAATATTGTCCTAGAGTCTAGGAACAAGTCCACCCCCGCATGGTCTTTTTATATATGGCATTATATAACTGGGTTAGTATAGGGATGATCTCGGGGTTAAGCATTTTGTAGTATTCATTAGAGTCAGTCAGAACCAGGGGTTTTGGTATTGGGACGAGGAGATCACATTTCGTACCTCAGCCTCTGTAATAGTCGCATCTAGGACTGATTGTTGTTCCTCCGTAAAGGTAGAGAGATCCAGATATTCGAGGAAGGTGGCTATTTTGTCCAAGTCTGCCGGAGTAGTCCTGTATAAATCCTCATAATACCAGTAAAATATATATGATCTTTCTGTTAGGAATATGGATTATTTCATGTCAGCCATGTTCTCACACCAGCCATCTGCTGTTAGATAGCCGAGAGAGGAAATCAAACTCCACAGGGGGGCCCTGCTTCAAAGCCCAGACAAATGGCAGAGAACTTCTAGCAGGCCGCCTTTGTTTACATCTTACACCCCTATTCCTGATCCTGCAGGAAAACTTCCCTGCAAGAGGTCTAAGTCACTCCTCGGAAAAAGCAGTTATCGGACATATTGGCCCTAGTGATTCATAAGGAATTATGAATCGCCCGTCCATCACAGACATAAACCAGATACATATTTGTGGACACGATCAACAGGCCCGTGGTCTTTGTTTCGTGGTGGGATGCCAGGGAGGGGAGATATGTATAACTGTACCATGCTTGGACTCTACTGGTAGCCGAAACCCAAGTGGATCCATTGGTCCCAGAACCTTCTGGTCTGGAGCTATGAGCCTAATGGGTTTTGTGGGCCCTTGGCTGCCAACACCAGAAGAGGAGGAGTTTACCCCTCCCAGAGGCAGGGAGATGAGGGGTCGGCTACAGTTCAAAATTCCCATGCAAGCCAGCAGGCGTGTCTTTTCTCTGAAGGAGGGTCACATCGTGCCATGTGTTTAGAGGGACCTGCAAACTGCTGACATCACTGCCTCCCATGTGACTACGGCTAAGAACTCGTCACAACCCAAAGGACTCATCCATCTGGTAAACTGACTTTTGTTTTGCTTAACCCTGGTGTACCACGCCATCTGTATTGATCACTCAGACCACTGTATATATTTTCTGTGTATATTGTGTTATGTCTAGTGAGCCCTTAAGGCAATTAAATATATAATTTAATCTTGTGCTATCTTGTATCTCGATCACAAATCCCCATGTCCATGTTTCGGCCTAGTTATATGCTACCACGGGTTGGTTTCTCACCCTATATAATCCCGTTAGCGGACCAGGCTTAGATCAAACGAGAAGATGGTGGCAGTCTTCCCGGGCTGAGGAAGCGCTGTTTCACTGGGACAGGGAAAAGGCTCTCTCAGCTTGTCAGGGTTGTGAGCGAGTCTCTAACCCTCTGCCTCTCTGTGCCCTTGTGGGCAGGAGGCAACTGTGTAAACTGTACCAAGCGGACCTTGCATACTCCCAGGGACGGCGTAACGTCACGTCTTGGTAACCAGTGACTATACCGTATCTCGTGAGCTCGATGTAGTTGACGTCAGGCGTGAAGTGTGGTATTCGTCACGCTTTCCTATCTCAGTAGTAATATCCATAGAGACTGGATCATGTAAGGAGTGAATGTAGGCGAGTTTTTAGTGCGGTTTTGGGTTAGACTCTCCAGGAGACGTCCCGGTTTATTTGCCTCCCTATAGTATTTGTTCAGATCCAGTCGGGTCAGCCAAATTGCCTGACTCTGGACAAATAATTCTAGTATCTGTTTAGTTTCTTCATATACTTGTTTGGTGTGGGAGAAAGGGGAATGAATATATGACTGTTGGGATGTAAGCAGATTTTTGTGTAGGGAAGAGAATTTTTCGGCCGTCTATTTGCGTTTCAATCGAATGTAATTGATGATGTGTCCTCTAAGGACTGCCTTGGATGTTGCCCCTAGGAGTGGAAGGTTACCTAGGTGTTCAATGTTATCATCTACGAAATTAGTCCAGTGTATTTAACCCCTTAGTGACCACCCATACGTGTTTTTACGGCGGTCACTAAAAGGCCTTAGGTTGGGCCGCCGCGTTTTTACGGCGGCCCGGTCTAAGCGCTGCACGGCTCCCCCGTGCAGCGGGGAGCACGGGCCCGGCTCTCGTATGAGAGCCGGGACCCTGCTCTAACAGCCCGGACCGACAGGAGTGCCGATCCGGGCTGTTTAACCCTTTACATGCCGGGCGCAATGGCGCCCGCTGCATGTAAAGTGGTGACAGAGGGAGCGGACTCCCTCTGTCTCCCATCAGCACCCCGAAAATAAGATCGCGGGGTGCTGATGTGTTCGGAAGCTTACCTCACTTCCGTTCAGGGCCCCGAGCCTGTCTTCAGTTATTTCCAGCAGGCTGTGCCTCTCTGGCGCCACCTGCTGGTAAAGGTTTGAATAGCATTGCTATTGAAATGCTATTGAAATGTAATGCCTTATAGAGATAATGCATTACATTTTAAAAGCAATCAAAATACTTTATATTATAGTCCCCTTGTGGGACTTTTAAGTAGTAAAAAAATAAATAAATACACATTTATTAAATAAAAAAAATTCCATAAAATAAAAAAATGCTTTTTTTTTTCATTGAAAATACGCTTTTCAATGAAAAAAATTGCAAAAAGAAAAAATCCCCCATATGTTTGGTATTGCCGCGTCCGTAACGACCCGGACTACATAAATATTACATAAATTATCCCCTATGGTGAACGCCGAAAAAAATAAAAAAGACAGAATTTCTAATTTATTCTTAGTTTACACCGAAAAAAACATAACAAGCGATCAAAAAGCGCCATTTACTCCAAAATGATACCAATGAAAAATACAAGTTGTCCCTCAAAAATCAAGCCCTCACACAACTCCATAGAAAAAGAAAAAAAAAAGTTATGGGTCTTGTGAAGTGGCAATGCAAAATCATTTTTTTGGTTAATAAAAGGGGTTTTATTGGAAAAAAAAGTAGTAAAACATAAAAAAATTATAAGTATTTAGTATCACTGTAATCGTACTGACCCAGAGAATAAAGATATTATGTTATTTGTACCGAAAAATTAACGCCGTAAAATTTATAATGTAAAAACGCAGTGGCAGTATTGCTATTTTCCCCCATCTCCCTCCCAGAAAGAGTTAATAAAAGTTAATCAGAAAGTTATGTGTACCCCAAAATGGTTCCATTAAAAACTACAACTTGTCCCGTAAAAAACAAGCCCTCATAAAGCTATATAGACGAAAAAATAAAAAAGTTATAGCTCTTGGAACGAGACCATGAAAAAAGGAAGAAAAATGCTTGGTCATAAAGGCCCAAACAGGCTTGGTCACTAAGGGGTTAAAGGTAGTCCTGGAATTTATCCGACTTGTATAGGCATGTGGGAAATTTCCTAATTTGTGATTCTAGGGCTTGTTTAGCCATGGTGATAGGCGCATGATCTGAAATTGCAATTGCCATAATTGAGGTGTCATAAATGGTGTGGAAAAGGGAAGTTGATGTTAATAAATAGTCAAGTCTTGAAAAGCTAGCATGTGCTGTCGAGTAAAAAGTATATTCTCGGGAGGTGGTGTGATGAATTCTCCACGGGTCACATAGAGAGACAGCTTCCATTAAATTGGTGAGGTCTCTGGAGGACGGTCTAAGTGATGTTTGTGAAGCAGAATTGCCTAGAGTGGGGTAGATGGTGGTATTAAAATCGTCTCCAATAATTAGATTAAGATCTGCTCTAGGTAGAAGGGCCTGGAGTTTGGCAAAAAAAAAAATCTGTATTCGTCTGATTAGGGGCCTATATGTAAAAGTGTATGACTTCCCAGCTATTTGTATTCGGAGCAGTATGTATCTGCCACCTTTTGTCTTCCAGTTCCTCCTCCTATTGACACCCCTAAGCCCCTTCTGAATAGTATGGCTACCCCCCTGGCTTTGTACATATAGTCCGATGAGTGATATCCATCAAGCCAAGTCGTCCGTAGGTCCCTATTGGACTCTTGCTTCCAATGTGTTTCTTGTAAGAATATTACATCTGGTTTCATGCGTTTTAAATGGGTGAGGACCCTTTTTTTTTTCATTTGACTGGGTTATTGAGGCTATGTTCCAAGATATTAGTTTAAGTGTAGAAGGTGTGTGATAGTCCACTGTGTCATGGGATGTGTGTGATGTCATTTGATCTCGAGACTATGGTGTAGAGATGCAAGGATTGCATCATAACTAACCATTCCCCGTCGTCCCAGCAGCGACAGAAAACAGAGTGACGAGACTGAGGTGGAGCGCTCAGGGGCCCGCGCACTGCAGGCAAGTTCCTGGAGGAGGAAAATAAGAGGCGATGAGTGGGCAATAATAGAAACAAAACATACAAGAAAAAATGTAAACAATTGCACATTAGTGTGAACAAAGGCGGGTCTCATTGTAAACGAAACAGAGTTCGGCAGACTATTACTGCGGGGGTAGTGAGACCCATATGTTACCCATGATGGTGAGATCGTGGGCATAGAAAGATACATGGAACCCTCCAATTATGATGGTACAGGCTTCAGTTCTCTGGATCGAGGCGAAAGTGGCGTCGGGCATCATGCGGATCTTCAAAAATTAGTTGCCTGCCGTTCTCCAGCACTCGTAATATTGCCGGATAAAGCAACTGGAATCGAACCGCCCTGTCGTAGAGATCTTGACATATTGGGGTAAATGCTCTCCGTTTCTGGGAGACCGATGCGGAAAAGTCCTGAAAGAGCAAGATGGTATGTCTTAATATTTTCATGGTGCGTTGGCATCAGTACGCGCATAGGATCTGTTCTTTAATCGTCCAGTTACTTTGTGATGACCTGATGGGGTCTTGGGTTGTACATTCCAGCTGGTTTAGGTGGTCCAATTCTGAGTACCCGTTACATATGGAGTTTGTCAACATCTCCAGGCCCAACGCCGCGGGCATGTCCACAGCAAGATATGCGAGTCGGTCTTCCCCAGTAACACTCTTCGGGATGCCTATAAATCTAAGGTTGTTGCGATCCCGGACCTCCAGTTTAGCGGCTAAAGCAGACTCTGCTTCTCTACGTTGTTGTACGGTGCGTTCCAAGTTGGAGATGGTTAACTCCTGAGCTGCATGTTTGTTCTCTAGGTCTGAGATTTTTTGAGATTTCGTGGTAATTAATTGTAAGGCAGAGTTAATAGAGGAATGGAGTACCTCCAGTCTTTTGTCAAAAAGAGGTGGGAGAACCTTGGAGACTTTGTTCGCCACAGTAGAAGCGTGATTAGTCTTCCACCGGGGAGTGCAGAGTGTCGTATCTAGGGGAGAGGTTAGGCGACGATGTCACCATCTGTAATAAGTTGAGATGAGAAAGGCATATCTGAGGCTGATTGAGAGGGGCCTTGAGTATTCCTGGGTGTTTTTTTTTTTTTTGGGCTATTTGCCCGCAGATTTTGACATTTTAATTGAGGTATAAGTGGCGGTTATAGCAGATTTGCATCTGAGAGGTTGGTACGTGTTTTAGAAGTTCTTGGCCACAAATTTGTCCATAATCGCTGTCAGGTTTAAGCCTGTGTAACTGATTTTTGAATTGCGTTAGTATTTGGGAGGGTAATCCCTGTAAGATATTTATACTATTGGGAAGAAAAAGCTAAATTTGGCCATAGTAGTTGTAGAAGCATCAGTGCTGGTATTAGATGATGTTATTCCGTAATACACCACAAGGTGTCACTATTGGCTCAAAAGTGACTGTGTGGCGATAAGTGAGGGAACTTCAGCATGAAAGTGGAAGCGCCATCTTGAAAGTACTCAAGTCCCTTGTACTTGCAGGTATGGCGCCTTCTTCACTCCAAGAGGGGGGGTTCTGTGTGGGATCGCTGGTCTCCCTGGCAGATTCAGTAAGTCCCAGCCGCTGGTGTTGTACAGTGGGGGTGGGAGGATGAAAGCCTTGTTGTGAGGGTGTTCTTCAGGGCCCTGATAATGAACTTGTGGCCCTCGTGTGTCCTCCCCTCCTCAGGAAACCACCTGCTTGATGTTTTAATGTGGGCATCGGCTCCGCTGATGGCCGGGATTAAAGGTGCCTGGCATCAGGGAGAGAGTGCATGCCGCAGCTGCGCGGACCGGTGGCACGGACTCTGGGGCGATGTTGACTGTCGCCCTCTAAGCCACGCTATCACAGGGGATTTTTCCCCTCTTTGGTGCTGTGTCCGTCGCCCTGTTGGACACAGATGGCGGTGGATTTTGTAGCTGGGCAGTAAAGCACTGTTAAAAAGTGGCCATTCTTGATGCCCCGCCCCGGAAGTAATTTCTTCTGATCTATAAAATGAACATGTGGTGGGACAAGTCCCTTTACGTTTTTGACTGTGTAGGTCTCGACCTCCTTTTAGAAAGAGTGCTACATAAAACAGCAAGAAAAAAGGGGCCACGTTTTTTTTAGTTAGTAAACTCTTGCAAACTTTAGTACTATTCGTGGGTTAGTATTTGCTGACCTGGTTCAGGGGGGATTTTATGGAATCTCCTCATATACGGTGCTTTAATGATTTGAATTGCTTTTGCTTCAAGTTAGAAGTTATTTCTGTCACTTTTTTTGTTCTGAGTCTTTGCTTTGCAGGTGTCAGTGTCCACAGGTTTGAGGCACCCGTTCTGATTCTGCCAAAATGCCCATATAAATTAAGAGAGATTTTCTGTCATTTGGTATTGTTTTTACTTTGAAAACCAGTGCTCTTGTTCTGGGGCTGATGAAGATTTTATTTTCTGTTCAGTTTATTCCTGAAGATGACTGGTTCTGTCCAGAGTGTAAACCAAGACAACGGACCCGCAGGCCCAACCGCAAGAGGCCTTCAATTGACAGTGATGAGGAAGAAGAGGAGGATGAGCTAGAAGATGATGATGATGTGCAAGTGCAATCAGAAAACGAAGACGATGAGGAGACTGCCATGTCAGAAGAAGAGAGGTCAGCTAGCCAGATGAGTTGTGTATATGATGCATTCTCTTTCATGCAATGGGCCATCTTTAATAGTAAAAGCATCTTAACAATAAAACTGGCCTTGTATTTAGCAGCAGATAACAGCTCCATTTTAACATGAACTTCTCTGATGAAGGCTGTGCTGTAATTGTTTACAATGAGAATTAAAGAGGACCTGTCGCCTCTCCTGACATGCCTGTTTTCATAGCTACTTGCATTCCCCATGTAATAATTCCAGAGCATCTATTATGGCTCTAGGTTGTGCCATTCCTCTATTTTTTCTGCTAGAAGTTATAATGAATTACTAGCAGTCTGCAGTAAGGGTACAGAGGGGAGGTAACCAGTTTTGGGGGGGGGGGGGGGGGGGGGCAAGTGTACCTGCACAGTCTGAAAATGGCAGCACTGATTGGACAGACTGATACTGTGCAGGTACACCCCCCCCCCCCCCCCCCCCTTTCCCCCAACTGGTTCGGGTCCATTTAGACGTCTGCAAAATGGGTCTGCATCTGTTCTGCAATTTTGTGGAATAGGTGCAGACCCATTCATTGTAAATGGGGCTGGAATGTGCTGTCCGCATTTGCGGATCTGCACTTCCGTTCTGCAAAAAATAGAACATGTCCTATTCTTGTCCGCAATTGCCGACAAGAAAAGGCATTTTCTATGAGAGTGCCGGCGATGTGCGGTTCGCGAAACGCACATTGCCTGTGTCCGTGTTTTGCTGATCCACAAAACACATATGGACGTATGGATAGACCCTTACATCCCCTCTGTACCCTTACTGCAGCCTGCTAGCAATTCATTCATGACTTCTAGTAGAAATAATAAAGGAATGGAACAACATACAGACATAAGAATAGAGGCTCCAGAATTATTACATGGGGAATGCATGAAGCTATTAAAACAGGCATGTCAGGCGTGGTGAAAGGTCCTCTTTAAGGTCCGTTTTACATTAGACTGTTTTAATAAAGGCAGCCCCTTTGTTACCACTTATAGTGGGATATTTACACTGAATTTGCATTTAATACATAAGGCTGTCAATTATGAAAAATCTTTTTGTACATCAGTGCGTTTAAAAAAATTATAATAAAAATGGATCCATCGAATAGGTTTGTCATGTAGGTTATGAAAATGGAAGTCATAACATCACTGATCAATTGGGTGAAGAAAATTGCTGTTTAATTCTAAACTCTGTTTACTGTCACCATTGTTTCAGCGATTAGTTAGGCAGTGTGCTGCATCCCTATCCAGCAGGTTATCAGACATACCTACTGACACCAAAGAATGAAGGGAAGCTCTTAAAGGGGTTGTCTCACTTCAGTAAGTGGCATTTATCATGTAGAGGAAGTTAATACAAGCCACCTACTAATGTATTGTGATTGTCCATATTGCTTCCTTTGCTGGCTGGATTCATTTTTCTATCACATTATACACCGCTCATTTCCATGATTACAGACCACCCTGCAATCCAGCAGTGGTGGTCGTGCTTGCACACTATAGGAAAAAGTGTCAGCTTCTCTGGTGGCCAGAACCATGGGAGCTCACATAGGCTAGTGCTTTTTCCTATACTGTGCAAGCTGGACCACCTCTGATAGATTGCAGGGCGGTCTGTAACCATGGAAACGAGCAGTATATAATGTGATATTAAAATGAATCCAGCCAGCAAAGGATGCAATATGGACAATCACAATACATTAGTAAGTGCTTTGCATTTACTTTTTCTACAGGATAAATGCCACTTACTGAAGTGAGACAATCCCTTTAACAGTAGCCATGCTATTCCACAATGTTGGAAAACACACATGCTGTTTTTGATGCTGTTTGATGTGCAATTTTTAATGCAGTGTTTTTTTTTTGTTTTGTTTTTTGCCAAAACCAAAAAAGGGTCTGGATGAAAGTAGAAGTATTTTCATGTATATATTGTATTTCTTTACTGTAAATCCACTCCTGACGTTGGGTGTGTGGCTCCAGTCATTTATGTAGCATTTTCTTGCATTCATTTTAGTTAATTGTACATTTCTTCTCTTGTAGTGTAACTGTGAAAGGAAAAGCCAAATTACAATTGCCTTTAAAGACCAAAGGAAAACCTGGCAGAAAACCTGGACCCAAAAAGGGATCCGGAAAGAAAGAGTCTGGGAAGACACCTAAAAGTCAACAAGTCACACCCAAAAACAATTTGCAGACTCCAAAAGGAAGAGGCAGAGGCAAAAAGGCCAACTCTGCCCCACAATTGGGGCAAAAAAATGCTGGTTCACATTCATCCATTCGCATTTTACAAGCAAATGCGGAAATACATGAAGCTTGTTTTGTGGAGCTGGTTTCAGTTGATGGACAAGGCAGAGGTCGGGGCAGGGGTCGAGGCAGAGGTAAAAAAATGAAATCTGTTGATAGCACTCCTGTAGGAAGCCCATTTGCCTTCCGTCCATTCACCCTTGATAATGCCGAGCAGACACCCAAAGGAAGAAGGTCACAGAATTCAATACCTACCCATGTGGAAGCCAAAGGAAGGGGCAAGAGACTTGTAACAGCTGGTAAGTTCCTTCTAAATTTACTTTCTCAACTATGAATTTACTAGATAATCCCGATAGGTTTCGTCATGAAGACTATATTCACATATAGGTATTTTGTGGCATTTATCAGCATGTCCATGATTTTGTGATATTATATTATTATTTTTTTTATTTTTTCCTGAGAAAACACCAGCTCCAGAAATTAGCTAAAAAATGTAAGGGGAATTATGAAATGCACAAGCAGGTTTTGGCTAATTGGTGATATTTCTATCACTGTCAAAATGCAGCATGTTAAATCAGTGTTTGAAAGTTGTTGTTTTTTTTTCTGTCTCATGACACATTTTGATGTAAATTGAGGAAATTAAAAACGTAGGCTACAAGCAGTGGAAAGATGGGTCAGCTCTGCAGTAGAGAACACCCATCCCGTCCATTAAGTATCTGCAGCACCTTTAGGGTACATCCACATGTGACTGAAATGTTGTAGATTTTTAGCAGCAGAAAATCTGCAGCTTTTCATTATATTGTGAAGGGGGAATTCTGCAATGAAAACCTGTAGCATACTGACCTGCTGCAGAATTTTCCACAGCACATGGATGACAATTGCTAAAGGTCTGTTCACTTTGCAGGTGCTGTATAGCGCTGCACATTTGCCGCATGAAAATCCAGAACTGCTAATCTGCAGTGTTTCCAGTCATGTGGATGTATCCTAAGAATGTACTTGTGTATAGAGTTTTTGATGACTGTTTCTTGCTGTGATTTGAGAAATGGAGACAAAACTGCTGCAGTTTGTGTCAATATACCCTGGGGAGGTTGGCAAAGAAAGATGACCCCCTTTGTCCTTTCACTGGCTCCTATGGGATTCCAGGTTGCTGATGAGTTGTTTATTGCATCAAATAGATCAGCAAGACCCTGTTATGCCCTGCTTTGTATTATACGCTGATTCTAAGCTCCATAGTTCAATAAAGTTAAAAGATAAATGATGCAATTTCTCATTTAAAAGTTTTTATTGAGTAAGCGGTAAACAATGAAAAAATATACACATTTATAACATAATTCTGTTGACTGCTAGAATAAAGTTACAGGGGAATTAGACTAGGATTTTCGGCAAGTGACATTTATAGCAGGTAATATATTTTTTTTTTTTCTGCTAAAAAGCCTATGATCAGTATAACAATACTAAATGGGACCAAATGCGCTAATCTGTAAGGCTGGCCATACAGATTCAAGGAGGAGGATTAGTAGAATCTGCCCTTTTTAGGCTACTTTCACACTAGCGTTCGGCTGTCCGCTCGTGGGCTCCGTTTGAAGGGGCTCACGAGCGGACCCGAACGCTTCCGTCCAGCCCTGATGCAGTCTGAATGGATGCGGATCCGCTCAGACTGCATCAGTCTGGCGGCGTTCAGCCTCCGCTCCGCTCGCCTCCGCACGGACAGGCGGACAGCTGAACGCTGCTTGCAGCGTTCGGGTGTCCGCCTGGCCGTGCGGAGGCGTGCAGATCCGTCCAGACTTACAATGTAAGTCAATGGGGACGGATCCGTTTGAAGATGCCACAATATGGCTCAATCTTCAAGCGGATCCGTCCCCCATTGACTTTACATTGAAAGTCTGGACGGATCCGTCCGAGGCTATTTTCACACTTAGCTTTTATATGCCAAAATAATGCAGACGGATCCGTTCTGAACGGAGCCTCCGTCTGCATTATTATGAGCGGATCCGTTCAGAACGGATCCGATCGAACGCTAGTGTGAAAGTAGCCTTATACGGTCTCACTTTACAATTCACAGCTGGTTTTAGCGTCAAAGCCGCGTCTGAAAACCTAAGGGTGCCGGTACACATTCGGGTTTTGATGCTAAACCAGCTGTGGATGATACATGGAAAGGGTGCACAGACGGCAGATGCTTCTCTTTTGAATCCACTTAGTTTTGCAGCAAAGGCAATAATTAGAAAGCTACCTGATTGCAGGTAAGTGTCCGAACCATGGTTGCCACAGCTGTTTTCCTGTAAGACACAAGGAAAATAAAGGAGTTCTATAGTGTGTGAAAAATACTTCACAGGCCAGATGGGAGAGGGGCTGCAGTTGAGATCCCGCTTACTCCATTTCCCTGGCTTTAGCGATGAGTTATGTAACCCGGCACATGCTTCACACATAGGATTCTATATTCCCTTCTACCAAATGCAGAGAAGTTTGTATTTGAGTTTAATTGATCGTCTTAACTGTTTTTGTGATTATTTATTTAGCTAAAATACTAAAACTCTGCCTGTAATGACATGTAGATCTGCTTCTTCGTCCAGAACTTTCTTCAGGGGATCCAGGAAACAGAAGGAGTTCTGGGAGACACCAGGGAGTACACGAGTTATCTGCTTGTGAGCAGCTGGTGGTGGAGCTGGTGAGGCATAATGACAGCTGGCCTTTCATGAGACTGGTGTCCAAGCTCCAGGTATTGTAATGCCGTCAGTCCGTGAGCTGCATGCATAGTGTTAGTAGAATGTTATATAACACAGTTCAGGTGTCTTACTTTACACTCAGTGCATGTGCTTTATCCATTCTTTACAGGTTCCAGATTACTTTGACATTATCAAGAGACCCATTGCCTTAAATATAATCCGTGAAAAAGTGAACAAATGTGAATACAATTCTGCATGTAAGTTATTACAACCATACACTAGTTCAATCATTTTCCTTGGGCTAATAGATCTACAATGTGTAGGTTTTCTTTTGTTTTTCTTGCTTAAAGAGTAACTAAACTTTTCTAAAAATGTATTTTTAAATGTTCTAAATGGCTTAAAAATATACTTATTTTTCCTACTCAAATAGGCACCCAAAGTCTCGGGCGCTATCACGCCTTAAAATTGTTATTCTTGTACAGCTGACGTACTGGAGTATGAGTTTCAGTGGGGGCCGCTGCACAGGCTGGGGTCATACATCACTGCTCCTCCCTGTGCTCCCCTCAAGCTGGGCAAGTTCGGGCACAGCACATCAGTACCCTATAACAGGTGTGCTTTGCCAGAATTTAGTTGAGCGGAGCATGCTTAGCTCAAAGCTGGCCTGAATTTAGCCAAGCTTGAGGGGAGCACAGGCACGAGCCACAATGTGTGCTCCGGCCTGTGCAGTGTTTGCAGCGGTCCCCAAGTTAAATTCTTCTCCAGCACAACACTGACATGTAAGAGCTATATTTAAATAATGATTTTTAAGGCGCACAGGCGGGGGCACACATCACTGCTCCTGCCTATGCCCCCCTCAAGTGTGACTACCCTGGAGTCTGACCCCGCCGATCTCATTGATGATCTATCCTGAGGATAGGCCATCAATCTGGGAGAACCCTTAGATAAAAAAAGTTAATTAAACATTTTTCTGTATTTCTGTGGTAAAAAGGTCAGTTCAAGATGTTAGCTGAAGTGCTAGGAGAAAGATGAAATGCAGGGCACACAAGAATGTTTTGCTTGGTTCATTCATTAGGTTTCTTTTTCTTTGTCTTTCTTGCTTCATTAGTTGTCATTTATCAAAACTAGCAGTTCTATGCTGGTCTTGATATTTCTTGCACCACGACAAGTGCAGCTCATAATAAAATAAGTGTATCCGCCAGCAGTCTGTGTGTTTAGAATGAAATCTATGGCAATTTATAGCTGGAGTACATTTCAGCCATCTTTTATGCCAGAAAAGCAGACGAAATGACCATAAATCTGTGGGAGCTGATGGCCCTGTTCATGCCAAGCCCCCTTTTTTGGAAAGTGGCATAAACACAATTTCTCGCTGGTATCATTGGGGGACACAGGACCGTGGGTATAGCTTGCTGCTGCCACTAGGAGGCGACACTAGGCTGAAAAGTGATAACTCCTCCCCTGCAGGCTATACCCCCTCCAGCCTGGAGAGAGCATATCAGTTTTTAGCTTAGTGTCGTAGGAGGCAGACCTCCCTGCTTAGCAGGGTGGCTCTTTTACGATTTTTGTTTTTATTTTATTTTATTTTTAGGTTAAGGGGCACAGATTCGCATGCGTCTCTGTCTCCCTGGGAGGCTGGCCGGTGTTGCCTTTCCACCGCCCTGCCTCCCCCAAGAAGACAAAGTGGACCAGGGCAGCCTAGCTCCCCTGCTTCCCGCCAGCAAGAGGGCCACCTCCTCCCCAGCCCTTCTCTACATGGACCCCTGATGCCTGGTGCCAGCGGTCGTGGGGTGGCCCTGCTGGTACAAGACTATGGGTGAAGAACACAGATGAAGTCTGGTGAGTTTTACTGTCCCTCCCTGTCCCCCTCACATGGCCCCTTCTTGAGGGGGTGAGGAATCCTCCACCCATCGCCCAGCTCACCTCAGTAGAAAGGGTTAATCCCTTTCCACGGCCGCGGCATGTTACTTTCACCTTCCCGACTACAAACAGGCGCCTTCTGCACCCTATTCCGGTGACCCCGCTCTCCGACCGACCGGGTGGGCTTCCCGGTCGGCCAAGCGACGCACCTTCTCGGCGGCTCCCTTTTCAGGAGTCCACTAAGCCGTCCCGGGAGAGCAGGCAGAACGGATTCCCTACTCGGCCGGACGCCGCAAAATTTATGCCCCGGCTTTATTTGGGCCTACCGTTTTATTTCTTTCTGATTTCTTCGGCCACGCATATTTACTCCTCCGATGGGCTTACGTGGTCAGCGGACTCAGGTGACCGCATTCCGGACATCGATCCAGGTTCGCTATGTACTGACTAGCGGTGAGTCCCGGTCGGCCGGCGTGATAATTTAGTCCCCGGCTTTGCGGCCTTCTAGGCCGGAACTTCCTCCCTCATTTCAGGCCCCTGCTTTCTATAGATTCTGTCTGCAGGCACAATGTGCCTTTATATTGCAGTATACAGCCCTTCTCCATATCGGGCTAGGTCCTCATAAAAAATTAGTAAAAAGAAAAAAAAAAAAAAAAAAAAAAAATTTTTTTTTTAAAATTGTGCGCATGCAGATCCTGCTCTCCTCAGCCCACAAGTTCCAATGGAGTACGTATGAGGGATCCCAATCCGCCACCTGAGGCCGTTTGGTTGATTATGCTCCAACTGCGCATATCCAGTGGAGTACATCTGAGAGATTCCCATTCCGCCCTCCGGGCCGTTTGGTTGATAATGCTCCAACTGCATAGATCCAGTGGGGTACATCTGGAGGATCCCAATCCGCCCTCTGAGGCCGTTTGGTTGATTATGCTCCAACTGCATAGATCCAGTGGGGTACATCTGGAGGATCCCAATCCGCTCTCTGGGGCCGTTTGGTTGATAATGCTCCAACTTCGTAAATCCAGTGGGTACATCCGAAGGGTCCCCAATCCGCCCTCCGGGCCGTTTGGTTGATGATGCTCCAACTGCATAAATCCAGTGGGGTACATCTGGAGGATCCCGATCCGCCCTCTGAGACCGGTTGGTTAATGGTGCTACTACTGCGCAAATATCCGACTGCGCAAATCCAGTTGTGGACAACTGAAACTTCCCATCCACCCTCCGGGGGCGTCTGTTTGAGTTTCTACCCTGCGCAACTCAGCGGGGGACCTCTGGAAGTTCCCAATCCACCCTCCTGGGTCGTTTGGTTACTACAGCACCGTCTGTGCAATCGGTAAGCAGACCTTTAGTTCCATTCCACCTCCGGGTAGTTTGGTTCTTATTTCAACACCGCCGCAACCTGCAACAGCCATGGCTAGAGGCTGAGAGGTGGAACTGCGCACGAGCGGGCCGAGGCAGGACA
Source organism: Bufo gargarizans (assembly GCF_014858855.1). Lineage (NCBI taxonomy): Eukaryota > Metazoa > Chordata > Amphibia > Anura > Bufonidae > Bufo > Bufo gargarizans. Next base: position 52,259,718 of record NC_058090.1, read on the forward strand.
GTTATTCGGTCCCTAGATTACGTCCGTGTTAACCGGTTCTGGTGTATGCATTAACCCCTTCCTTAGGCACTATTTACACTTCTACTAGATACAGTGCTTAATTTGGGTTTTACCTCCTTCCTGAGGTGGACTGACCTCACTAGCATTGGCCTCAATGCCGGCAAGGTGTCCCTCTTTCTGTGAGTGGCGGAATTGAAGTTCCACTGGGCTCAGTATTGTCAGCATACATTAACCGTCTGTTAGGTGGCATGATGGCATTCTCACTGCTGTCGCAGTGTTTACGTACGCATTACACCCTTCTGGGGGGGGGATGATGACACCTCCCACAGAGTACAGAACTCGTTAATATGCAAGTTCCTGCTAGGTGCGTTACCCCCTTCGATGGGTGATGTATTGCACGACCTCGGGGTACAGTACTTACTGGATATGTTACTCCCGATCGTAGGTAAAGCGTTTGCACTGCCACTGGGTGCAGTGTTTGCCGTCGGTTTTTCCCCCTCCATTGAGTGGGTACTTACACTTCCGTAGCTTGCGGTTCTGACTATCGCTACCCCCTTCCCTACCGGGGGTTTGCGCTTCCGTTGGTTGCTATTCCACCTCCCATTTGCCATCACATACTTCCTATGGCAGTTCCCTCTACAAACGATCCAGTAACGGGGGAATCGCTATGCATCTTTGCATGCTGTATTTCAGCTACGCCACGACTCTAGATGCCTTGGTTCCCTTCACAGGTGGTCCGTGGCAACAGTCGGTACCGCTGGTGCCTGATATTCTCCATCTAGTGGCATATGGATACTGCCACTGGAGACTATGGATACCCCCATTTTGTATCCCTCTTTTCTTCATGCACCCTTTGGAGACACAAGAATGTGGCCTTTGTGCTCTCAGGGGAGTCACCCACTCTTATGTGTCCTAGAGACTCCCCATCCCCATGAGCCTCCACCGTTCAGGTCAGTCACACTGCACAGAGTACTGTGATCAAGATCCAGCAAGCAGAGTATTCCACCGACTCCGGATGCTGAGTCCACCACTCATCCTTATCTAGATGAGGGCGTTATGCTGGCAATCTGCAGTGGCTACTACAACGGCTTCTCCTTCGCAGGGTAGTCTTCACGCTAGGGCCAGATGCTCCTAATCGCTGTAGCGAGACAGCCCCCCCTCAGGTAGGGGTTCTACCCTGGTACTAATTCGGCAGTTGCTCCTGTTCAGCGCCCTTGTCAGGTGGAGGGGTTAGGGTTGGCTCTACTGACTGGGCCAGCTTGATACCAGAACTTCTCCTGGATGTTCTCAGGCCGTCCCCTCATGTCCACGCTGGCGGAGCATACGGTAGCCCCTACCGCACGAGGGGTGTTTGAGTCTCCGCTACATGCGAAGGCTCCTTCTGCACAGTTCTTTCGTCAGGCAGCGGATTCCTCTACCATGAGAATCGGTGACCTCTACGGTGTGGTCTACTCCTCGGCTGGAGTATGGCGTGTGCATTACTCTTGGGGCTTCCCTGGTAGGGCCTCCCCTTCTGGCGGTGTGTCGCATCTCCACTAGACGCTGTGGAGCCCCCGTCTCACATGGGAATGGGCTTTAGTTCTGGCCTCTTTCTGGTTTTCTACCAATAAGGGTACGTGGCTCTGACAACTGTTGTCCTTCTGCCACATCCAATCCATATCCATATGTTTGAGAAAGGCTCTTGATGTGAGCCGTAACGCGTCAGAGTATTGTATGTGACCAAAAAAGACATCATCTTTTGTTGAAGGCTATAGTGAGTGCCGGTCTTTCTTCATTATTGTTGGCTATTGTCCTTCTGTCGTAGGCTCGGGTGTGGCGATGGTGTAATTACAATGGCTGATCGGCACCTACCTTTTGAGTGCGTTCTACTGGGTAGATCAGTCCCTACGGCACTCGTCTGCTCTAGATTGCCGTTCTAAGCGGGACCTGGATCTAGTAGTCATACTGTGTCGCCAGTGGTGCTACCTCTCTTCAGATGTCAGTGATATCACCTCAAGTCAATGGTGGTTGTTCTTTCACTGCTCATTCCGGGGGTGGACTGAGAGTCTTCCCAAGACGGGTAGAGCGGGTGTATGTTACGACGTCCCCTGTTAGTAGGAGTTTCGTTCCTGGTACGGATCACACGTTTCCTTTCCGGTCTCCCCTCGTGGTGGATAACTGATCTCCTTATCCTCCTGTCTAGCTGACCAGTAGCCATGGGTTGTACGACTCTGGGAGCCCATCCCTATTTATTTATTTATTTTTTTCGGGCCCAGGGTTCCTCGGGTATGGTGAAGGCGTTGGACGTTGTGGTCGAACTTCACCCGGCAAGAGTATTTCTCTCATCTTTGTTCCACTCGTCTGCCCTTCCAGGCAGCGTTACTGTTTTGTTGAAATATGGTCAGTGACGGGGCTCCCATCACTGGCGGTGCTCACATTGGCTTTTATTTTACTTACTTTTCCCATGTGGTATTGATACTTTGGCCGGCAGTGGGGCACGCCTGGCTCAGGCGTTTGTTTCCTAGTGATTCTCAGGCAGCTTCTCTTACTAGAGATCTCACCACCAGCCTCTCTGGCTATGAGGGCGTTGGTCTACCAATATTCCGCTCCCTAGGGGCTGTTCTCTGGACCAGAGGTGAATCCTAAGGACTTGGCTTTTTAGTTCTGCTTCCACAGCTGCGGCCAGGAGCCAGCTGTTTGGTGGCATTGTTTATTATTTTTTTTCTCTGAATTGTTACGCCTTCTTGTACGTACTTTTTTTCTTTAAGTATGAACATAGGGCGGTGTTCCGTCCAAGGTCCTCTTTTTTCGCAGAAGGTGGTCGCCTTTCCACGCCTCACAGACATGGGTTTCTCTTCTTTCTCCCTCGTAGTACACGGACCGAGCTCTCAATCAGCCATGTGATTTGGCCTCTGGGTTTGCTTGTCCTTGTCTGGCGCCTACAGCCCTAAGGACTTCTACCAATTCTTATCCTGGGGTCCTTGTCAAGGCTGACGGCCTCCAAAGGATGTTTTCTGGATAGATCCGTTCAACAGTTGCTCGGGCATTCCGCCCTCGGGTGGGCAACGCCCAGCTGAGTCTTGGCCCACCCGACCAGCGGTCGGCGATTCTCGGGTCCATCTCCTCGTGCAGTAGCTTCCAGAGTGGAAGGCAGTGTCTTGGTCTTCCGGGCACACGTTCGTCAAGTCTTACCGGGTGCCTTCCTAGGCACCGGCGGATACTGTTCCAGGCAGCAAATTCTTGCAGGCGACAGTGAGTTACGCATCCTCAAGGACGTTTTTTCTCCAGGGGCATGTGATTTTTTTCCCTCCCCGTGGACTGCTTTAGGACGTCCCACGGTCCTGTGTCCCCCAATGATACCAGCGAGAAAACGAGATTTTTGTGAAACTCACCTGTAAAATCTCTTTCTCGCGTGGTTCATTGGGGGACACAGCTCCCACCCAGTGATTTCTGTTTGCCGTGATTGTTGGCGGTTGTGGAGCCACTATGGCCCCAGTTCTGGTTTGATCCGACTGGCATTGGTCAGTTGTTGGTTGTTTACCGTATGGTTATTTTCTCCTACTCCTATTGCTTGGGCACAAACTGATATGCTCTCTCCAGGCTGGAGGGGGTATAGCCTGCAGGGGAGGAGTTATCACTTTTCAGCCTAGTGTCGCCTCCTAGTGGCAGCAGCAAGCTATACCCACGGTCCTGTGTCCCCCAATGAACCACGCGAGAAAGAGATTTTACAGGTGAGTTTCACAAAAATCTCGTTTTTAGCAAAGAGTTTTGTGTAAATCTAGTTTGCACTGGTTGGCTTTTTTACAGCTTAAAAAAAGGCAATAACCACTCGTGGCCCGTATTTACTAATGTGTCTGCACCAAAAAATCTGTCTAAAAAGTGGGGCAAATTGTTGCATCTAGGCTTTCTGCACGTTCTCCGTCATGCTCGACAAGGGGCCATGGCTTAACAAAGGGGTGGGGGTCACAATTCTGGCCTAAAAATCTGTCTCAAAGTAAAGCAACTGATAGTGGGTATAGAGTCAATAAAAAGTGTCCCTGCCCCACATTTGTCATCTACCCTGAGCCCCTGTGATAAATCTGGTGCCGGTCTAGGCGGCCGGTCTAAGCTTAGACCATCTACATCAGGGATGCCCAATCTGCGGCCCTCCAGCTGTTGCAAAACTAGAACTCCCAGCATGCCCGGACAGCCTACAGCTATCCGCCTACAGCAGGGCATGTTGGGAGTTTTACAACAGCTTGAGGGCCGCAGGTTGAACATCCCTGATCTAGTATTAGAATTTTGGGCCTCTGTTTTTCGTCAAGCCATTTTTGCCCTATAGAGGCGTTTGCAAAACGCCTGAAAAAAATGGCAAGAGCTTCAGCATGCTGCAGTTTTTTTTATTTTTTAAGAAGCCAGAAAGACAAAAAAAAAAATGCCACCTAATTAACAAAAACTCCAGGAAATATATTTCTGTGTTCTGCATTTTCATATTTCCCATAAACCTTCAACTAATATCTGGATCTGATGTTTTTAGCATTTTTTTTTTTTTTGAACGTGGGCATGTCTGGTAATGTAGCTCCATTCCCTTTGACGTGAAGGGGGTTTGATCCAATTAGTCAGTGATTTCCAACAGTGGAGTCATCACAGAGATAAGATATAATGGAAAGAAGATATGCTTGTGTTTTTTACCTGTACCTGGTTTTGGCTCACAATCACTGACCAAACACAGACTGTGTTAAAGTAACCTAAATTGAGATCCCAGGGCCCTAGAGGGATGGTATCGGCGCTTTATACTCACCTGCTAGATTGTCATATGCTGGCGACCCCGCTTGCTGTGGAGACCAAATGGAAAATGCACATACGCTCTCTGACTTCTGAGGAGTGGGAGGAGGTGCTGATGGCCCAAACAAGGGTATCCCCTTCGATCAATAACAGAATGACACAGCTCTTTATTTTACACTATAGCAATCTGACCCCCACTAGACTCCATAAGATGGGGAGGCTGGATCATTCTCGGTGTCACAGGTGCGGAGGGCGCCAATTTTTGGCATATGATTTGGGATTGTCCAGGCATACACCAGTTCTGGGTGTCGATTTTGGAGGTTCTCAAGACTTTGGTCCCGCCGACACTGCAGTTGTGCCCCAAGATGTGCATTTTGGGTATAGTAGACGAGGAATCCTGGTCGCATTACCACAGGATCTTCCTGGAAAGGACACTGTTTTTGGCTAGAAAAGCGATTGCTCTGCGCTGGATGGGAGAGTCTCTTCCTTCGAGGGGTCAATGGCTCTCGCTGGTAAATAGTGCGGTCTCCATGGAAAAGGTGGTCTATAAACACAGGGGATGCCCGCAGAAGTTTGATAGGGTCTGGTCTGAGTGGTGCTCCTCACCGCTCACTTTGCACGCATCGCGCCCATAGAGGTCGACTGGGGATCCCCTGGGGTCTGCTTGGTCCTTAAGATTTTCCCCGGGGTCTGACGCGTCCTTTAACGCTAGCTGTTTTCTAGGAGCGTGTACTAGGACTCCCTCACAACTGTAGTACCTGTGTTATTGTCGTGTGTATCTCGTATGTGTACCCCCAGACATATGGTATTACTCTGTCTCTGCATTTCTGATTAGCCCCTGCGTGGGCCTTTGTGATGTCATGTGTATGCCATACTTATTTTGCTATCCTTGAATAAAACGAGTTAAAAAAAAAAAAGTAACCTAAATGCACACAGTATGCAAAAATCCACATGAAAACTGTATCAAAATCCACACTATTTATTTATTGCTTTTTTGTGTAGTTTTATGTAGTTCTGTGATGCATATCTATTTTAAGTTTGTGGGGAGAACAACTCTACATAAGGTGTGGAATTGCACAAACTGACATTCTATGGATTTTAAAATCCACACGGCAGGTCCACTTCTACGCGTAAATACGTAATGTGTACATGAGATTTGGCAAAGCTCATTTACTTTGTGGTACTGTATTATGTTATTTTTTTTTTCTGTACCAAAATCACATGTAATCTGCATCGTGTGCAGTTACCATTAGGCCTTATGCACACAACCGTTCCATTTGCGGTCTGCAAATTGCGGATCCGCAAAACATGTAAGCCGCCCGTGTGCCTTCCGCAATTTGCGGAACGGAAGAGGTGGCCCATTGTAGAAATGCCTATTCTTGTCCGCAAAACGGACAAGAATAGGACATGATGTTGTTGTTTTGTTTTTTTTTGCGGAGCAACTGATGCGGACAGCACACGGAATGCTGTCCGCATCTTTTGCGGCCCCATTGAAGTGAATGGGTCTGCACCGAAGCTGCAAAAACTGCGGCTTGGATGCGGACCCGAACAACGGTCATGTGCATGAGGCCTTAAAGGGGTATTCCCATCTTGAACATTGCGGGGATATCGCTAGGATATGCCCCCAATGTCTTACAGGTGTGGGTCCCATCTTTGGGGCCCACACATTGTCTTCTTAGAACGGAGCCCATAAAGTCCATATCGGAACCCCACTCAACCTGCTATTTGTGGGAAAACCTGCCTCTTTCTTTGCTACATCTTCTCCTTATGCTCTTTTGAGTGTAAACCTTCCTTCCAGTGTTACTCTTTTTCTGTTTAGTCAAAAGTATTACTTGAACTTTCTAATATATTTTATTTTTTCTGTTTACAGCCGAGTTTGTTACCGACGTTGAGTTGATGTTCTCTAATTGCTTTGAGTATAACAGTGTTGACAGCAATGAGGCTAAAGCAGGAGTCAAACTACAAACCTTCTTCATTAATGAAGCTAATAAATTAGGCCTGGAGGTCAATAAAAGCATTCCAAGTGCAACAGCTCCACCTGCTAAAAAGTCCCGCATTTGACTTTTTGTGAGACAAGTTCTACCAGAGAGCATCAAGGTTTTGTTATTTATAACGCTGATGTCCTGCTGAACTCGGATCACCAAGCAATAGACTTTGCCATCCAATTAATGAACAAGCACTGATTTCTCACACCTTACAGCACTCAGGGCAAATGCACCAACTGCTCAATAGGGTCCAAGCCACATACATGTTTATAGAAGTATATATGTATATCAGAGATGCAGCGTACTGTTTAATTGCCGAGACCTTTTCTAATTTGGTAATGTAGGTTTATGTATTTTCTCTTTGAAACTTACTGTTTTATATCCAGGAGGAGGGAAAAAGATTGGCTATAGATTTTCTACCTGAACACTACTTGAGTTGAATAGACTGGGGTATATTTTTGAGGGTTGGACTATATACACACTTAAGAGTACTTTGCAGATCCTAGATATTTATTTGGCATTTAAACCCTATGTTTCAGTTGTTTGTATTTATGAATCTTTTGTATTTGAGGTTAAACTGTTTGTTATGACAAACTTTTCCATGTAAAATCTGTTTCTGCCTTTCTCCCCATGTGACCGACTTATTTGAGGTTTGTTGCAGGTTACTAGCACAGTGAGATCTTCATATGCAGATAGCTGTGTTTAAAAGCAATAAATGTTTTTTGTTTTTTTCCATCTTTCTAATGTCTTTCTTATTTAAGCTGCAAAGTTATCGCTGAATATTGTATATATTTTATGTGGTGCACACAAGAGTAGAGGTCTCAAGTACCTTCTGGGACAGCCCTGGTTTGGCTCTGTATAAAACTAAGTATAAACTGCTGCAGTCAGATGATCACAGTAAGGCAGTGGGGATTTCTGATGTAATTTTTGTTAAAAAATAAAAAAAATTATTCTATACGCAAAGAAGCCTGAAAAGAGTGTCAAAACATGACAAAAAAAAATGAATTTCGTGCACGATTCTGTGTGTAGAAAGCCTAAAGCCCCACCTGCACATGTGTGGGTGAACGCACATTAGATCTGCACAAGTTTCTGCAGCCTATCCTCATCTGCAATTTATTTTTTATAATTGTATTGTTATTGAAATACAACAGTACAAAACAGTTTAGTGCAGATTTGATGCAGTTTTGCCGCAGATCTCATCCACGTGGAAAAAAACGCGTGCATTCCGCATTTTAAAGAACGTCCGACCCGCAATCGAACAATCATCCTATTTTTTTGGGGAGACAAGGTGGCTTAAAAAAAAAAGGCGACTCACGTTTGTTTTTTTGTTTTGTTTGTTTTTTTGCGGCGTTCACGGCATAGGAGATATTTTTTAATAGTTTGCACTTTTCGGACATGGCCATATGTAATATTTGATTTATTGATATATATATATATATATATATATATATATATATATATATATATATATATATATATATATATATATATATTATATGTAAAATTAGGAAAGGGGGTGATTTATACTTTGTTCAGTAGCGTCCTGACTGCCATGGTAACCGATCGGAGCCCCGGGATTACACTGCTTGGGGCTCTGATCAGAAACTGCCACCAATGTTTTTAATACTGTGGAGGGCGCAATGCGCCACCAATGTTTTTAATACGGGAGGGGGGGGTTTCACACTGTGCCACCAATGATAATTACGTTTACTATACAAATACAGCCGGCGGCACCCGACCTCTGACAGGGTGCTGCACCTGAGGGGTTAATTGCCACGGATCGCAGTGCCCTCTCAGAGGTCGGGTGCCGCTGGCTTTATTTGTATAGTAAACGTTAATTAGCATTAATGGCGCAGTGGCCACAGCCCCTCCCCTCCTCCATGCTCCCATTGGAGGTAGCGGCAGCAACACAGGGGGGAGGGAGAGACTGCTTCCTTCTCCCCGTGCTGCTAGGAGCAGCTCGATCCATATTTTCGTATCGATACCGGGCTAAAAGTATTGGTTGGGTATCAAAAGTTCGATAGCCGAAACAACCCTAGTGTGATCACTTTTTATAAAAAAATTATTGGGTAGTTGAAGTGACCAAAAATGGCAAATTGTCATTTTTGTTTTTTAAAAAAATTTTTTTCCCAGTTACGCCATTTGCTGTATGCCATTTATATTATATTTTAATTGTATGGGCATTTTCGCACACGGCGATGCCCATGATGTTTATTATTTATTGGTTAAGTATTTTTATTTTAAGGAAAGGGGGGTGATTTGAACTAATGTTCAAGCAGGCTTCGGTGTCTATTTCAGCGATTGTAACCGGTTCTCCGATCTCAGTCGGGGAGCGCTGTTACCGGAGCGGAAGCGCACAACTTCCGCTTCCGAAAATGCAAAAATGCTGTGGTCACATTTGACCACGGCATCTGAAAGGTAAAATGTATGTGATCACCCTTTTGGCTGATCACATACATGTGCCGTGGGTCTCTGCTATTTAAAATAGCAGAAACCTGGCGGCTATGGCATGTGCAGCGGGCGCCATGTTTAGGGACCGGACTTCCACCGTATATATACGGTGGAGGTCTTTAAGGGGTTAAATTTGTGAATTATGTAGTTGCTGGGTGCATTTTCTGTTTCTCAAACTTCACTAAAGATAAGACATGCTGCTTATTTTTGTGACCTTTACATATTGCTATGTACAGCCATGTTCTTGTTGTCTGAGGCAGGAGTAGGTTTTCTTTTTTTCTCCCCTCTGTAACCACTTCCTGACCGCTACACACCCATTTAGATCATATCAAATACCCCTTTCACCCTTTTTAGGAGATTGGATTAGGGTTTAAGTGTGGAATCCATGTATAACTCTAATTCTCTAAAGCTATGTGCCTTTGCTTGACCTTACTACTACAGAATCATAGTGACAGCTTTATGTCAGCATGATTCTGTAGCAATAAGGTCAAGCAGAAGCACATAGCATTATAAATCTGTATAATGCCATACGCTTCTGCAAGACTAGCAGTGTTCAGAAAAGAGGATCACACTTACACACAGAGTGTGATTACCACAATGGACTCGCTCGTGTGAAACAGCCCTAAGAGTATTATACATATTGCTTAAGCCAGGCATGCTCAACCTGCGGCCCTCCAGCTGTTGTAAAACTACAACTACAATACTCTGCTGTAGGCTGATAGGTGTAGGCTGTTTGGGCATGCTGGGAGTTGTAGTTTGGCAACAGCTGGAGGGCTGCAGGTTGAGCATGCCTGGCTTAAGCCATGGGGATCAGTTGTATATCTTGTTTGCCTTTGGAGATTTGGGGTTAAAACATGTACTATATTTTTCGCTCTATAAGATGCACTTTTTGTCTCCCAAAAGTGGGGTGAAAATGGCAGTGGGCCTTATAAAGTTAATACTAACAAGCCTTTCCATTATGAAAGCACTATGCGCACGCGAAGTACGGTGAGTGTAGCACTAGTAGTACTCACCACTCCCTGGTCTTCTGTCGGGTGCCTGTTGTGCTGTGTCCTTACAGCATCAGGACATAGTGTGAGTAAGCGCACACTATGAGGAAGAGAGTGCTGAGTCTGCCAAGGGGCGACGCAGTCCATTGGTCCCTTTTATAAATTGTTTTAATACAAATTAAAAAAAAAGTTACAGGCCTACACTCCTGAAAAATATTACTGCAGATGAATCCAGAGGGGGTAAAAAAAGCAGTCTGGTTTGAAGTTGTTTGGTTGGGAGTAGCACCTATGCAAGCAGGCAAAACGCGAGTTTGTAAGCATTCGTGTGTTTGATTTCCAGTGTGTGACTTGAGATTCAGGGACTTTAAGTCAGTTGCTTATTACTGCACTGTATTGTATTTTTCTCTTTTCTTGCCTAATCCCCATTAGTATGTGTTCCATTATTGACAGCGCATTTCAGTGCACATCCTGTCTAATGTATGTAGTCCTGGAACAGCTGTTTGAGGGTGCATATCTTTATTCAAAATGTTAGCAAATTTCTCGTTACACATTGTGTATCTAGACGAGCGGGTTTCGACTGAGAAGCATTAGCAATTTGGAAAAGTTTGCTGCTCACGGAGAAGGCACTCTATGTGGGTCAGAGTGGTAACATGGAGGCTCAGGAAAGTGAGGTAGGTAGCTGGATAATATTTAGAAAGCAGGGTAGAGGGAAGAGTGCCAGGGAGGCTAGCCCTGGTCTAGCACATCCCAACAAGTTTGCACGGTTGGCAGATGAGGGGGATGTCTGTTCAGGGACAGCACTGCTGCAGACACACTTCCTCTGCCAGTCAGGGGAATGTCGTCTCCAGTAAGCAGGGGACCAGGAGAGCAGGGCAGGCCAGACAGGTGCTGGTAGTGGGAGACTCAATTATTTTGGGTACAGATAGGGCGATCTGTCACAAAGACTGGAATCTCCAAACGGTGTGTTGTCTTCCTAGCGCTCGAGTCCGACATATTACCGGGAGGGGTTGGCGAAGATCCAGCGGTCATATGGTTCATATTGGAACCAATGACAAAGTTATAGGTAGGTGGAGCCTCCTTAAAAATATTAGGAATTTAGGTCACAAGCTTAGGGCAAGGACCTCAAAAGTAGTGTTTTCCGAAATACTACCTGTACCACGAGCCACACAAGAAAGGCAGCGGGAGGTTAATAAATGGCTGAAGAACTGGTGTAGGAAGAAGAGTTTTGGGTTCCTGAGAATTGTGCCGACTTCTCTATCGACTACAGGCTCTATCATAGGGATGGGTTGCACCTCAATGGGGAAGGGGCAGCTGTGTTGGGGGAGAAGATGGCTAAAAGGTTGGAGGATTGCTTAAACTAAGGACTGGGGAGGGTAAATACATTATAGGAGGGGAAGATAGAGACCGGGGGGAGGAATGGAAGGAGGGACTAGCACAGTTCATAAAAGAAGGTGTAGAGTAAAAAAAAAATATATATATATATATATATAATATATATATATATATATATATATATATATATATATAAAAAAACTATTGTATGTATACTAATGCCAGAAGCCTGACCTAATAAAACTGGTAAACTGGAATTGGTGATGTGTGAGGAGGACTATGACACAGGAATTACTAACATGACTGGGCAGTTAACATACAGGGTTACAGTCTGTTCAGAAAGGATTGTCAAAACCCAGATATAGACTAGGAAACTGAAATCTGTAGATCTGATAAAGGAAACAGATTCTTGGCAATAACCAAAGACAATTACGTTTCCCAACTGATGCAGGACCCGACTAGGAGGACACCTGGGAAATAGTGACCATAAAATAATAACATTCCAATTGTCATTTAAGTGTTTTTCTTCAGGGAGCAACAAAAATACTAAACTTTAAAAAGCAAAATTTGGCCAACTAAAAGGCCATAAAGTCCTTTTAAAAATAAAAATACAGCCACAAAATCGGATATTTTAAAAAGCATTCTAAACTCTAATTGTGAGAGGTACATACCGTATAGGAATAAAAGAGAACGGAAAAAATAACAATGTAGATAAATAGAATTGTAAAGAAAGCAATAAATGACTAAAAGCATTTAAACCATTAAAACAGGAGGGTAGCGAGGAAGAAACTATAAGGAAAAAAAAATTGAATATGTAAAAGACGAGAAAAAAAACGTCTAAACTAGAGACTGAGATTATTGCCAAAGAGTAAAACTAACCCTAAAATGTTCAATTATATAAATGGTAAAAAGTATAAATCTGAAGGTGTCGGCCCTTTACAGAGTAATGAGGAGGGAGCAAAGCTATTAAATATTTTTTCTTCACTGTATTCACTGAAGAAAATAAACTGTCAGATGAAATGCAGAATGTAAAAGTAAATTCCCCATTAAGTGTCCTGTCTGACCCAGGAAGTACAGCAGCGTCTTAAAAAGATTTAAAATAGACAAATTGCCGGAACCAGATTGCGCACACACCTCCGTATCCTAAGAGAATTAAGTAATGTCATAGCCAGACCCATATTTCTGATATTTAAGGACTCTATACTGGCAAGGAGTGTTCCACAGGATTGGCGCATGGCAAATGTGGTGCCAATATTCAAAAAGGGTCCAAAAACAGAGCCCGGAAACTATAGGCCGGTAAGTTTAACATCTGTTGTGGGTAAACTGTTGGAAGGTTTTCTAAGAGATGCTATGGAATTTTGGTGAACAGCAAACTAAGCTGCAGAAACCAGTGCCAGGCAGCTGCTGCCAAGGCCAATAAGATAATGGATTGCATCAAAAGGGGCATAGCTGCCTGTGATGAGAACATAGTCCTACCACTTTACAAATCACGGGTCAGACCACACATGGAGTACTGTGCACAGTTCTGGGCTCCTGTGAACAAGACAGACATAGCAGAGCTGGAGAGGTTTCAAAGAAGAGCAACTAAAGTAATGGGTGGACTACAGTGCCCAGAACAATTTATCAGAATTAGGGTTATTCACTTTTAGAAAAAAGATTACTTAGGGGAGATCTAATTACTATGTATAAATATATCAGGGGTCAGTACAGAGACCTCTCCCATCATCTTTTTATCCCCAGGACTGTGACGAGGGGACATCCTCTGCGTCTAGAGGAAAGAAGGTTTGTACACAAACATAGAAGAGGAATCTTTACGGTAAGAGCAGTGGTAACTCCAGCTGTTGTGAAACTACAACTCCCAGCATGCCTACTTGCTCTTTTCTTCTCAGAACTCCCATAGAAATTAATGGAGAATGCTGGGAATTGTAGTTTTACAACAGCTGGAGTGCCGAAGGTTGCTGATCCCTGCTCTAGATCAACTTGCAAGATAACGGGCTGAACTAGATGAACATATAAAAAGTCTACACACCCCTGTTAAAAATGTCAGGTTTCTGTGATGTAAGGGTACTTTCACACTTGCGGCAGGACGGTTCCGGTAGGCTGGTCTCCCGGTCGGATCCGTCCTTCCGCTGTATCGCCGGACCGCCGCTCCGTCCCCATTGACTATAATGGGGACGGGGGCGGAGCTCCGGCGCAGCACGGTGAAAGTCACTGGACTAAAACGTCCTGCATGTCCCACTTTTTAGTCTGGCAGCTTTCGCCGTGCTGCGCCGGAGCTCAACCCCCGTCCCCATTATTGTCAATGGGGACGGAGCAGCGAAACAGCGGAAGGACGGATCCGACAGGGAGACCAGCCTGCCGGATCCGTCCTGCCGCAAGTGTGAAAGTACCCTAAAAAAAAAAAAAATTTGACACTGATAAATCATTTCAGAACTTTTTCCACTTTTAATGTGACCTATAAACTGTACAACTCAATTGAAAAACACTGACTCCAACAGTGGAGATAAAGTGACATTTTTAGGTTCATTTTTCTCAGATGATCCATCCAATGATAAACCCCCTCGTTGGTGTTCTAGGGGTAGTGCGCAGTTGCAGACCCGTACAAGTGACTCTTCATGGATCCCCACAGATAACTAGCAGCCCAGGTCCCTGAATTTACATCCACTACAGGCATCAATGTGGATACCACAGGTTTCAATGAAATAATTTTTTTTTTATTATTCTTCACGGATGACCTAATTAACTTGATGGTAGAACAAACAAATATACACTCACCTAAAGAATTATTAGGAACACCATACTAATACGGTGTTGGACCCCCTTTTGCCTTCAGAACTGCCTTAATTCTACGTGGCATTGATTCAACAAGGTGCTGATACAATCTTTAGAAATGTTGGCCCATATTGATAGGATAGCATCTTGCAGTTGATGGAGATTTGAGGGATGCACATCCAGGACATGAAGCTCCCGTTCCACCACATCCCAAAGATGCTCTATTGGGTTGAGATCTGGTGACTGTGGGGCCATTTTAGTACAGTGAACTCATTGTCATGTTCAAGAAACCAATTTGAAATGATTCGAGCTTTGTGACATGGTGCATTATCCTGCTGGAAGTAGCCATCAGAGGATGGGTACATGGTGGTCATGAAGGGATGGACATGGTCAGAAACAATGCTCAGGTTGCCCGTGGCATTTAAACTATGGCCAATTGGCACTAAGGGGCCTAAAGTGTGCCCAGAAAACATCCCCCACACCATTACACCACCACCATCAGCCTGCACAGTGGTAACAAGGCATGATGGATACATGTTCTCATTCTGTTTACGCCAAATTCGGACTCTACCATTTGAATGTCTCAACAGAAATCGAGAATCATCAGACCAGGCAACATTTTTCCAGTCTTCAACAGTCCAATTCTGGTGAGCTTGTGCAAATTGTAGCCTCTTTTTCCTAATTGTAGTGGAGATGAGTGGTACCCGGTGGGTCAGTTTGGAGTTTAGGAGATTGTCTTGACCAGGACCACAACCCTACATGCATTGAAGCAACTGCCATGTGATTGGTTGACTAGATAATCGCATTAATGAGAAATAGAACAGGTGTTCCTAATAATTCTTTAGGTGAGTGTATATGCAGAGCAATTTATTGCCTCCCATCCAGACAGTTATCTCTCAAGGCCCCACAAATGGACCCCTACTAACATGCAAAGGTTTTGGGGACTTCTCCTAAGCATGGGCATTATAAAAAAATAAAAATACGTTCGTATTGGAACAAAGATATTCTTTATCACGCTATCTTTACTGTCTTGCCATGCCCCAGGCCTGTTTAGAAGCTATTCAAAGATTTCTACACTTCAGCAATAATAATGAATGCCCATCCCCAAGTGACCCCAGTTATGACAGACTCTTTAAAATTAGGCCAGTCGTTGACCACTACAATTCCAAATTTGGTCAAGTATATACCCCCTAAAAATGTCTCTCAGTGGATGAATCTTTGGTCCACTTCAAAGGCAGATTACATTTCCGTCAGTACCTGCCCAATAAAAGGGCTAGGTATGGCGTGAAGTTGTATAAGGCCTGTGAAAGTGTATCCGGGTATACATTGCGCTTTCGTATTTGCGAGGGAAAAGATTTCAAAATTGAGCCACCCGATTGTCCCCCGCTTCTGGGTATAAGTGGGAAGATAGTATGGGATTTAGTCCACCCCCTGCTGGACTACGGATACCATCTGTATTTGGACAACTTTTACAATAGTGTCCCTCTCCTGGAGTGCCTTGCTGCCAGAGGCATAGGCACATGTGGCACAATTAGAAGAAATCAAAAATGGCTCCCTAAGGCCTCTTTCACACGGGCGTTGCAGGAAAAGTTGCGGGAACATGCGCAATTTTTCCGAGCGAGTGCAAAACATTGTAATGCGTTTTGCACCTGCGTGAGAAAAATCGGCATGTTTGGTACCCAAACCCGAACTTCTTCACAGAAGTTCGGGCTTGGGATCGGTGTTCTGTAGATTGCCATTTTCCCTTATAACCATGTTATAAGGGAAAATAATACATTCTGAATACAGAATGCATAGTACAATAGCACTGGAGGGGTTAAAAAATAAATAAAAAATAATTAAACTCGCCTTAATCCACTTGATCACGCAGCCCGGCTTCTCTTCTGTCTTCTTCTTTGCTGTGTGCAGGAAAAGGACCTGTGGTGACGTCACTCCGGTCATCACATGTAAAAGATCATGTGATGGACCATGTGATGACCGGAGTGACATCACCACAGGTCCTTTTCCTGCACACAGCAAAGAAGAAGACAGAAGAGAAGCCGGGCTGCGCGATCAAGTGGATTAAGGCGAGTTTAATTATTATTTTTTAACCCCTCCAGCCCTATTGTACTATGCATTCTGTATTCAGAATGCTATTATTTTCCCTTATAACCATGTTATAAGGGAAAATAATAATGATCGGATCTCCATGCTGATCGTCTCCTAGCACTCGTGCGTGAAAATCGCACCATTCATTTCTATGGGGCCCGCGTTACGTGAAAAACGCACAAAGAGGAGCATGCTGCGATTTTCACGCAACGCACAAGTGATGCAGGAAAATCACCACTCGTGTACACAGCTCCATAGAAATGAATGGGTCAGGATTCAGTGCGGGTGCAATGCGTTCAACTCATGCATCGCATCCCCGCGGAATCCTCGCCCGTGTGAAAGTGGCCTAAATCCTTTATAGATCAGACAGTGCTTCGTGGGGAAAGCAGCGCTGTTTGCTCAGAAAATTTGATGCTGCTAAAATACAAGGACAAACAGGATGTTCTTGTGTTAACTACCATACATGCAGATCAGTCCACCCCAGTCCCAGTCCGAGGAACCACAGAGCAGAACATCAAGCCTGTGTGTATCCAGGATTACAACAAGTTCATGGGTGGAGTGGATCTTTTAGACCAGGTACTACAGCCCTACAGTGCCTTAAGAAAATCTAAGGTGTGGTACAAAAAATTGGCTATATACCTAACCCAAGTGTCACTATATAATGCCTTTGTCATCCACAGAACAGCTGGTCATGGGGGGGGACCTTCTTGGAATTTCAGGGAAAAAAAATAATCGATTTTTGGCGTTCAGGAAAGAGAGGGCAATTTTTCAGCCAGCAGTGCTTCTGGGGTCTCAAGAATAATACATGAGCGGCATTTCCATGGAGTACTGGTCCTTAAAAAGTAGGTTTTGGAAATGTTCTGAAAAATTTTAAAATTTGCTTCTAAACCTTCTAACATCCCAAAAAAAATTAAATAACATTTACAAAATGATTCATGTCTACATTAAGTAGACATATGGTAAATGTAAACTAATAACTACTTTGTGAGGTACCACTATCTGTCAGAGAAATTCAAATTTAGAAAATTACACATTTTTCCGAAATTTCTGTAAATTTGGGATTTATTTAATAAATAATGGTAAAACATATTGACTCGAATTTATCACTAACATGAACTACAATGTGTCATGAAAAAACAATCTCAGAATGGCTTGGATAAGTAAAAGTGTTCTAAAGTTAGCCACATTTTGCAAATGGTAATTAGTCCTGAAGGTAAAAACTGGCTTGGTCTTGAAGGGGTTAAAGGAGCTGCAGGAATATCTGGCAAGTACTGGCTGTGTGGTACATGTGACAACAATCTCCCGTATTCTGCGTACACACCATGCCTGCGTCCCCGAGCCTCTGCCTCATGCGCATTGCGCCTGAAGCGCTGCTGCTATGAACAGTGTCTGGCGCATGCGCATGAGGCAGAGGCTCGGGGACGCAGGCTGGGTGTGTACGCAGGCGCGATCTAACCACGGCGGGGCGCAGGCGCAGAAGATTACACGCGAACGATGCCAGGAGGATTCGATTGCCCATGCGCAGGATCGTGACCTGGGGAGTTGTAGCCGCCGCCCAGCCACGTGAATATTGATGAGCTGGGCGGGGCTTCAGAACGGCAGTTGGGAGCGGCTGGCTGGGCGCATTTTCAGATGAAACGCCGCCCCTTGGGCAGATTGGAGACCGGACAAGCAGGTTATAAAACTTTATATTTCCGTATTTAAAAGGTGGGCAGGGGGGATACTTACATGATTCTAATACACTTTATATGACCTGTACTGTGATATATATAACTCAATATGCTAATTGGGCCTGTCAGTGTCCCTTTAAAGTTTTGGAATGGCCCAGTCAGAGCCCAGACCTGAATCCAAAAATCTGTGGGGTGATCTGAAGAGGGCTGTGCACAAGAGATGCCCTCGCAATCTGACAGATTTGGAGTGTTTTTGCGAAGAAGAGTGGGCAAATCTTGCCAAGTCAAAATGTGCCATGCTGATAGACTCATACCCAAAGACTGAGTGCTGTAATAAAATCAAAAGGTGCTTCAACAAAGTATTAGTTTAAGGGTGTGCACACTTATGCAACCATATTATTATTATTTTTTATATTTTTTCTTCCCTCTACCTAAAAGATTTCAGTTTGTTTTTCAATTGAGTGGTACAGTTTATAGGTCACATTAACCCTAAGTTCACACTTGAGCGTTTTACAGCGCGTTCCTACGCGCTGTAAAACGCGCAACACATGAAAACCAATGCTTCCCTATGGGGCTGGTTCACATTTTCGCGTTTTACAGCGCGTTTGAACGCGCTGTAAAACGCCCGACACATAAACAAGTTCAGGAGCTTTTTTTGGGGCGTTTGACACGCGTTTGGGCCATAGACTCTTTGGACAACACTGCTGTCAATCACCCAAACGCGCGTTTACTATTACAAAAAACGCGCGACAAAAACGCGCATAAAAACGCGCGTTTGAGAAACGCTTAGGTGTGAAACCAGGGTAAAGGTGGAAAAAATGAGTCTCCTCGAGTGGTGCATGCATAGTCTGCATCTGTGCTGCTCAAGTGCAGCAGCAGAGCCATGGTGCACACAGTAGATTGGCAGGGCCTGGCAAGATGCCTGGCCCTGTCAATTAAGGGGGAGTCTCTTGCTCAGAGAGGCCAGCCCTTTGCTGCTCAAGACTAATTTTTGAACGCATTCAATTCATACAAATCTATTCGTTCATTACTAGTTTGTCCTTTTTAAAGGACAGCTACATTTGCCCATGATATGGCACAATTTCAGTTAAAAAATTTATAAACTGTGCGAAAGCAAATATGGCAATATGTACACATTCAGTTTCAGTACAAAGACACCCAGGTTACCTCTCCTGAACACTCCCTCACAATATTAAATTATAAATTAGTGTGGGACCTTTTGCCCCCTTTTGGTGTCATGCTGTACATATCGCCTAAAAAAAGGTATGATTACATATTTCTTACGATGTCTTTTTATGGTGTTACAATGCGACATGCTACGATGCCACAGTTGTAAAAAAAAAAATTTGACTAAGAGTACTTTCACACTAGCGTTATTCTTTTCCGGTATTGAAATCCGGTAAAGGGTCTTAATACCAGAAAAAAACGAATCAGTTTTGTCCTAATGCATTCTGAATAGAAAGCAATCCGTTTAGTATGCATCAGGATGTCTTCCTTTCCGTCTCTTGTACGGTATTCAGTATTTTTTCTGGCCAAAATCCCGGAACACGACCGCACTTGCCGGATCCAGCATTCATTTCCATAGAGATGTATTAATGCCGGATCCAGTACCAAGTGTTCCAGAAATTGCCGGATCTGGTTTTCCGGTCTGCACATGCACCAGGATGTAGGAGGAGGGGGTTTCTCTTTTGAAAAAAAAATTATACTGGATACGTTATTCTGGAAGAGACGGATCCGTTAAAAAAAACTATATCCGTTTACATACGTTTGCCGGATCCGGACGGTAGTTCCCACAACAGAACTGCCTGCCGGAACCTCACAACGCTAGTGTGAAAGTACTCTTACCAGTGCTAGAGGACAGATGCAATAGTTGTGAACAACCATTTCTGTGTGTGTTCAGACAATGCAGACCGAGTACTTCACCAGGTCAAAACATCAAATGCACAAAGTGTTATGTTTGTCAAACGATATAAGAGACTTGTGGTCAAATGTCAAGAGGTGTCATGTTCATCAAATAAAACAACTACTGAAAGCATTAATAAACACAGGAAAAAAGGGGATTTGTTCCAGCTCACCCATACCATATGCTGGCTTGGCTGCAATCCAATTCAGGGCTGTGCACGGGAAGGAGTGCCACACCTGTAAGTGGTAGTTTAGATCCAAAATCGATGATGTAGTCTGCAACACCAAAAGCCTATAAAGTTAAAGTCATCTATTTAATACAAATAGGTAAGAACAAAATTAAATCCACTAGGCATATATTGTATATATTCATGTATTTACAAAATAGGAAAAGAATGAATAAGGAAAAAATAATGGTTCACTAAGGTACAAGTAAAAACAAACAAAACCAAATGGTCCCAATAAATTAATCAAATATATTCACAGTCCAGATCAATAAGCTGCGGGCCCAGCAGCTAATATAAAAACAATGGATCCAACCGTTTGAACAAAAATTGTGTCTTTATACAGTGATCAATAGCAGCATGGTGGCTCAGTGGTTAGCACTGGTGCCTTGCAGCGCTGGGGTCCTAGGTTCGAATCTGACCAAAGACAACATCTGCATGGAGTTTGTATGTTCTGTCCGTGTTTACGTGGGTTTCCTCCGGGTATTCCGGTTTCCTCCCACACTCCAAAGACATACTGATAGGGAACTTAGATTGTGAGCCCCATTGGAGACAGTTGGATGCTAATGTCTGTAAAGCGATGCAGAATATAAGCGCATAAAATAAATAATAAATAAATCAATAGTGTCGGTAGTGAATGTAACCCTTAGGCCCCTTTCACACGGGCGAGAATTCTGTGCGGGTGCAATGCAGGATGTGAACGTGTTGCACCCACACTGAATCCGGACTCATTCACTTCAATGGGGCTGGGCAGATGAGCGGTGATTTTCACGCATCACTTGTGCGTTGCGTGAAAATCGTAGCATGTTCTATATTCTGCGTTTTTCACGCAACGCAGGCCCCATAGAAATTAATGGGGATGCTGTTCCTTCATACATAGGTATAGACCCGATATTCCTGTCAAAGATCCTAACACTATACCAACGCCCTACAGCTCGAGTTAAAATTAATGGTGCTCTCGCCCTTCCCCTTCCCAATCCACAATTATCCCCCTTGCTATACGTCTTGGTCATACTGGCCTCTATTCGTGCCAATCCAGATATCTCAGGAATAAAGATCGGATCGCACGAATATAAATGTGCGGCGTTTGCCGATTACCTCCTTCTTTACATAACCAATCCACGCATTTCTTTGCCATCTTTGCTTCGGGAGATATCTCTTTTTGGCGCTTCGTCCAATTTTAAAATTAATATGTCCAAATCAGAGGCCCTAAACGTCTCCTTACCAGACATTCTGACCTCCTCCCTTAAAGCCTCTTTTCCCTTCGCTTGGCCACCAAATGGAATAACATATCTTGGAATTAAATTTACCACTGATTTCTCACGGCTCCACAAACTAAACTTCGCACCTCTCCTCCAACAGTTCCAAAAAGATCTAGATGGTTGGCGCAGATGAGATTTCTCTTGGTTTGGTAGGATTAGTATCTTAAAAATGACCCTGTTACCAAAAACTACTCTACCTCTTACAGACTATCCCCCTTCGCATCCCATCCAAATTCTGGTCCCAACTTCGTAGATGTTTCACGCAATTTGTGTGGGCACCCGGCCGGCCGTGATTAAAATGGGAAATAATGACCCGCACCAAGGAAACTGGAGGGTTAGTTCTCCGTGACTGTCGACTTTATTACCACTCTACTGCTTATGCTCGATTATTAGACATGACACGTACTGACACATCCAAATCCTGGGTGCAAATTGCATGGGACTCTTCACAGTGTTCCGTAACAGTCCTCCTTTGGCTGGTGGGCTCTCCGCGCCCTACACCATTGCGACTGTCCGTTACCACCCACCACCCACCACCCCCCGCATTTTTAGCATCCATAGGTCAACCTACTTCACTGATTGACCCCAAAGGCCCTTTGGTACCGGCATGGGCGTAGGGATCACCATAGCAGCCATAGCAATGGCTATGGGGCCCAACGCCACTGGGGGCCTGGGCCGCCGGCTAAGGATTATTATTTTTTTTAAATTCATGTGGCGTAGCCACAGGGGTCGCAGGCCCCTCTGGGACATACAGAGAAAGCGCTATCTGCAGGGCCTGCAGGCTGTGGGCGGTGTGATAAGGCGCAGCCGGAGGCAGAGAGGCATACCTGCAATGAGGAGATGGAGTGGTCCTGCTCCCAGTCTGGGCGGCAGTTCAACTGGCCGGAAGTGGAGGAGGCGGAGCGTACATCGAAGCTGCATGCTGCTGGGCCTGGCAGCGCTGCTGGAGTGTGGGCATGCAGACGTTCAAGTGGCTGTGAGGTGAGGGTTGGCTGACTCTGGGACTGGTAAAACTTACTGTGGAGTCCTGGACCATTATATCTGGGGAGGAGGGTGGAGCAGGACCCTGGAGGTCTGGACCAGTACATTTAAGGAGAAGGGTGGAGCAGGACCCTGGAGGTCTGGACCAGTACATTTAAAGAAAAGGGGGGAGCAGGACCCTGGAGGTCTGGTCTGGACCATTATATAGGGGGGGGGGGGAAAGGACACTGGAGGTCTGGACCATTATATCTAGGGAGGAGGGGGGAGTGGGATCCCCGAGGTCTGGACCATTATATCTGGGTAGGAGGGGGGAGCAGGACCCTGGAGGTCTGGACCATTATATTTAAGGAGAAGGGGGGGGATCAGGACCCTGGAGGTCTAGACCATTATATTTAAGGAGAAGAGGGAGCAGGATCCTGGAGGTCTAGACCATTATATAGGGGGGAACAGGACACTGGAGGTCTGGACCATTCTATTTAGGGGGAGCAGGACCCTGGAGGTCTGGACCATTATATTTAGGGAGGAGGGGGAAGCAGGACACTGGAGGTATGGACCATTCTATTTAGGGGGAGCAGGACCCTGGAGGTCTGGACCATCATATAGGGAGGAGGGGGGAGCAGGACCCTGGAGGTCCGGACCATTATATTTAAGGAGAAGAGAGGGATTAGGACCCTGGAGGTCTGGACCATTATATTTAAGAAGGGGGGAGCAGGACCCTGGAGGTCTGGACCATTATATTTAAGGAGAAGGGGGGAGCAGGATCCTGGAGGTCTGGACCATTATATAGAGGGGAACAGGACACTGGAGGTCTGGACCATTCTATTTAGGAGGCAGCAGGACCCTGGAGGTCTGGACCATTATATAGGGAGGAGCAGGACCCTGGAGGTCTGGACCATTATATATTTGGAGTAGGGGGAAGCAGGATCCTGGAGGTCTAGACCATTATTTATGGGGAGTAGGGGGAAGCAGGATCCTGTAGGTCTGGACCATTATATAGGGGGAAGCATGAACCTGGAGGTCTGGACCATTATATAGGCAGGAGGGGGGAGCAGGACACTTGATGTCTGGACCATTATATCTGGGGACTGGCGGTGGAAGATTTAGGGTGGGAGGTCTAGGAGGGGTGTGGTGATGTTGGGGTGGGAGGTCCTGGAAGGGTGTTTGGGTGGGAGCTCTGGAAGGGGTGGGGGTCTGAGAGGTATGTGGGGGTGGGAGAGGGGGGCCCATAAAAAAATGTTGCTATGGGGCCCAGTCATTTCTAGCTACGCCCCTGGGTACCGGTAACTGACCACCCCAGTTTTCCTCCAGGACATTCATCCTGACCCTTCCTCCAGGGCACAAGAACCCGCCCGATCAGGTTCTGGCATGTCCTCTCAGGCTTTGCACTGAAACCTCTGTCCCAAATACTTGAGACCCCGACTCAATGAACCCGTGACTCCTTTGAGTATCTGCAACTCCAGCATTTCTACTCCTCTTTGAACAAGACTCACATCCTGACACGAAAACTCACTGAGTTTGAGCAGATGTGTGTCTCTCCCTCAGCGGTCCTATGCCATATCCTCCGTGTACAAGCTACTGATACACCGGCGCTCATCGTGCCTTCCTCCGTATTGTCAGACCTGGAGCGGGATCTGGGTAACCAATATACCCCAGCTCAATGGAACAAATGCTTCCTACTATCTCATAAATCCACAATTTCTACCAAAGCTCAAGAAACAAGCTATAAAATTGTATCTAGATGGTACAGAGTACTAGCGTTACTCCACAAATGGTTCCCGACAGTGTCGGATCGTTGTTGGAGATGTCTTACGTAGGAGGGCACGATGATCCATGCTTGGTGGCATTGTAGCGGCTTGCGCCCTTTCTGGAACTTTGTGCATAAAACAATCAAGGAAATCACCGGCGTCCCCATTCAGAATTCCCCAGATGCCTTACTATTGTTCGACTGTGTCCTAGATGTCCCAGCATATAAGAAATCCCTTTTAAAATATATGGTGCAAGCGGCGAAAGCGGTAATTCCTAGGCATTGGAAATCCACCTCATCTCCCTCACCTGAGGAGTGGTTTGATGAAATTGCCCTATATCAGAGATTTGAAGACCTCATCAGTATTAAGCCCTCAGACACCTCACGATATGTGAAAACGTGGGGCCCCTGGGAAGCTTTCCGTTCCTCAAACTCATTTCGGAATTCACAGGTCTAGACTCCCCATGGTCAATTGCAGCCTTCTTTCCATCTCCCTCCTTCCCTTTCCCATTGTCTATTGTCTTATATGTATGTCTCTTCTTGTTAGGCTACTTTCACACTAGCGTTCGGGGCTCCGCTTGCGAGTTCCGTTTGAAGGCTCTCACAAGCGGCCCCGAACGCATCCGTACTGCCCAAATGCATTCTGAGTGGATGCGGATCCGCTCAGAATGCATCAGTCTGGCACCGTTTGTCCTCCGCTCAGCAGGCGGACACCCGAATGCTGCTTGCAGCGTTCGGGTGTCCGCCTGGCCGTGCGGAGCAAACGGATCCATCCAGACTTACATTGTAAGTCAATGGGGACGGATCCGTTTGAAGTTGACACAATATGGCTCAATTTCAGACGGATCCGTCCTCCATTGACTTTCAATGTAAAGTCTGGACGGATCCGTCTGACTAACTTTCACACTTAGAATTTTTTCTGAAATATAATGCAGTCGGATCCGTTCTGAACGGATCCCATCGTCTGCATTATAGGAGCAGATCCGTCTGTGCAGACTCCAGACGGATCCGCTCCGAATGCAAGTGTGAAAGTAGCCTTAGTATCATGTCCATTTAGGGCAGGCTAGGGCATTTAACTCCATGCTGTTTCATGGTTCATATTGTTCAATACCGGGTTGTATATACCCTTTACAACTTTATAAGTATCATAACTGAGGTGTTCATGTCACATGACCCTGAAAATGTTCAAATATGTTATATTGGAAAATCTTACTAAAACCTAAATGAGAAATTAATGGGGATGCGTGAAAATCACATAGCATCCACAAGCAAGTGCGGATGCTATGCGATTTTCACGCATGGTTGCTAGGAGATTATGTTAGTAAATTGATAAAAGTCAATTTACTGTATTATTTTCCCTTATAACATGGTTATAAAGGAAAATAATAGCATTCTGAATACAGAATGCTTAGTAACTCACCTCATCATCTTGTTTATGCAGCCAGCATCGTCTTCTTTCTTCATCTTTCAGGGAAAATATTAAAATGAATAGAACACTTCAGTGAAGAAGTCCGAGTTCGGGTCTGGGTACCACATTCCGTTTTTTCTCACCCGTGTGCAAAATGCATTGCACTCGCATGAAAAAAACTGAACATCGGAACGAAATCGCAGTCAAAACTGACCGCAATTGCGTTCCTACTTGTGCAGTTTTCCCACAATGCACATGCGACGCATCCGGAGGCCTCACTGCAGGAGAAAATTTATCGCTCAGTCACTGCACTGATCCCGGCGTGCCTCTCTGTAGATATATCAGTAACTGCAGGAGGATCACATAGGCTGCAATTGGCCTCAATAGGTTGGTAACAATATAATGTATCACTCACTCATTCAAAGAGTTTTCTTTATTTTCATGACTATGAAAATTGTAGATTCACACTGAAGGCATCAAAACTATGAATTAACACATGTGGAATTATATACATAACAAAAAAGTGTGAAACAACTGAAAATATGTCATATTCTAGGTTCTTCAAAGTAGCCACCTTTTGCTTTGATTACTGCTTTGCACACTCTTGGCATTCTCTTGATGAGCTTCAAGAGGTAGTCACCTGAAATGGTTTTCACTTCACAGGTGTGCCCTGTCAGGTTTAATAAGTGCGATTTCTTGCCTTATAAATGGGGTTGGGACCATCAGTTGCGTTGTGGAGAAGTCAGGTGGATACACAGCTGATAGTCCTACTGAATAGACTGTTAGAATTTCTATTATGGCAAGAAAAAAGCAGCTAAGTAAAGAAAAACAAGTGGCCATCATTACTTTAAGAAATGAAGGTCAGTCAGTCCGAAAAATTGGGAAAATTTTGAAAGTGTCCCCAAGTGCAATCACAAAAACCATCAAGAGCTACAAAGAAACTGGCTCACATGCGGACCGCCCCAGGAAAGGAAGACCAAGAGTCACCTCTGCTGCGGAGGATAAGTTCATCCGAGTCACCAGCCTCAGAAATCGCAGGTTAACAGCAGCTCAGATTAGAGACCAGGTCAATGCCACACAGAGTTCTAGCAGCAGACACATCTCTAGAACAACTGTTAAGAGGAGACTGTGTGAATCAGGCCTTCATGGTAGAATATCTGCTAGGAAATCACTACTAAGGACAGGCAACAAGCAGAAGAGACTTGTTCGGGCTAAAGAACACAAGGAATGGACATTAGACCAGTGGAAATCTGTGCTTTGGTCTGATGAGTCCAAATTTGAGATCTTTGGTTCCAACCACTGTGTCTTTGTGCGACGCAGAAAAGGTGAATGGATGGACTCTACATGCCTGGTTCCCACCGTGAAGCATGGAGGAGGTGTGATGGTGTGGGGGTGCTTTGCTGGTGACACTGTTAGGGATTTATTCAAAATTGAAGGCATACTGAACCAGCATGGCTACCACAGCATCTTGCAGCGGCATGCTATTCCATCCGGTTTGCGTTTAGTTGGACCATCATTTATTTTTCAACAGGACAATGACCCCAAACACACCTCCAGGCTGTGTAAGGGCTATTTGACCATGAAGGAGAGTGATGGGGTGCTGCGCCAGATGACCTGGCCTCCACAGTCACCGGACCTGAACTCAATCGAGATGGTTTGGGGTGAGCTGGACCGCAGAGTGAAGGCAAAAGGGCCAACATGTGCTAAGCATCTCTGGGAACTCCTTCAAGACTGTTGGAAGACCATTTCAGGTGACTACCTCTTGAAGCTCATCAAGAGAATGCCAAGAGTGTGCAAAGCAGTAATCAAAGCAAAAGGTGGCTACTTTGAAGAACCTAGAATATGACATATTTTCAGTTGTTTCACACTTTTTGCTATGTATATAATTCCACGTGTTAATTCATAGTTTTGATGCCTTCAGTGTGAATCTACAATTTTCATAGTCATGAAAATAAAGAAAACTCTTTGAATGAGAAGGTGTGTCCAAACCTTTGGTCTGTACTGTATATATCTATATCTATATCTATATCTATATATATATATATATATATACACACACACACACACACACACACATAGACGTAGAGGGGTTTTCCAAGACTTTAATATAGGTCATCAGTATTTGATTGGTAGGGGTCTGACACCCAGGACTCCCGCTGATTAGGGCAGGGGAGCTCACATTTTGGGGCTCCTAGCCCCCTCCTAAGTAGCCACAAATATACAGGCTTTATATTTGTGGCTACTGAGGAGGGAGCCAAGAGCCCCGAAACGCTTTTAACCTAGGCCAATATTTGGCAATCCAGCAAGAGACTGATCCCCCTCATCGATCCTTTGGGGACACTGTACAGCGATATATAATCGCAATATATGCCTCTGTAATTTGTTCAGCCCTGCAGGGATTAAAAAAGTACATTGACAGCAAGTGCTGTGATTTAGCCTAGGTCTACACGACGACATTTGTCGCACCAATGTTGCGCGACAATGTTTATAATGGCAGTCTATGGTGTCGCACTGCAACATGCTGCGACTGCGAAGCAACAGTCGCAGAAAATCAATTCGAGATGGATTTTACTGGGACTGTCGCAGTCGCCGCATGTTGCAGTGCGACACCATAGACTGCCATTATAAAAATAGTTGCGCGACATTTGTACAACAAAATTTTGCGCGACAAATGTCGTTGTGTAGACCTAGCCTTATGCTACATGCACACGAATGTTGTTTGTTTCCGTGTCAGTTATATATTTTTTTTGCGGATAGGATGAGGACCCATTCATTTCAATGGGTCTGCAAAAAATGAGGACAGCACACTGTCTGCTGTCCGCCTCAGTATGTCCGTTCCGTAGCACCGCAAAAAAAATAGAACATGTCCTATTCTTGTCCGTTTTAGGCATTGTTACAATGGATCCGCAAAAAACAAACAAAGGAAGTACTTAATTTGCGGACCGCGAAACACATACGGTTGTGTGCATGTAACACGATTTTATGCTGAAACAGTATGGAACACAGCCAACCGGCTTTTAACAGGACTCACATACACTACATTCAAAGCATCCTGTAAGCGAGGTATCAGAGCAATGTGAGTGGTACCACAAGGCTTAGCAGAACTGTTGTCAACATAGCATATGTGCACCATTTCTGTATCAGCCAAATGCTTCCTCTGAAGTACAAGCGCCCGTAAGAGGTTGCAAATGCCATGTCTGGAGTGGTAAATTTTAGGGTACTTTTCACACTAGCTAGTGCTTCCGTGGGGTTTCGTCCCGTACTTCCATTCCGCAAAAAGATAGAACATGTCCTATCTTTTTGCAGAACAGGCAGATTGCGGACCCATTAAAGTAAATGGGTCAGCGATCCGCGACGGCTGCCCCACCGTCGGTGGTCGTGCATTGCGGCCCGCACAGCCACAGGGCGCACACGTTCGTGTGCAGGAGGCCTAAGTCTGTAAAAAGGCAACAGAACTGCCTGCCAGAATCAAACAACGCAAGTGTGAAAGTACCCTAAGTACATATATCTACAGAGAGGCATGAACGCCACAACTAGGCCTACACAACGACAATAAGTTGTGCAACATATAGGGTACAATTACACTGCAACATGGAATGTTGCGTGATATATTTTATAATGTAAGCCTATGATGTTGCATTCCATCTTGGATGGGTTTTTTGCGAATGTCGTGTCACCATAGACTAGCATTATAAAATATGTCTTCACAGGCATGAATGTCACAACTAATGAGGTGATTGAGCGATACATTGTATTGTTACCAACTTAATGGCTGAAGCCAATTGCACTTGCTCAGTACAGTATTGAAACAAAGTATTATGTGAATCAACTTCGGATGTTTAATCCAAAGTCGATTCGTTCATCCCTAACCCTGGGTTCACACCTGAGCGTTCTGAAAGGAGCGCTCTGTATGCGCGATTGTACCGGCATTTACAATCGCGCATACAGAGACAAGCGAACGCCCATTGTCGCGCGTTCCCGAAAGTCTATGTACGGGAACGCTCGACAAAACGCCCCAAAGAAGCTCAAGAACTTTTTTGAGCGTAGGGCGTTTTACAGCGCCTTCAAACGCGCTGTAAAACGCTCAAGTGTGAACCAGGGCCATAGGGAAGCATTGGTTTTCATGTGTTGAGCGTTTTACAGCGCGTTTGAACGCGCTGTAAAACGCTCAGGTGTGAACCCAGCGTAATTATGAGTTAATCCCATCACATCAGTTTTTTCTAAGAGGTATATAGATATTATAATACCACTAGCAGACGGACCCGACTTCGCACAGGTATATTTAATCTATTTCATTTAATGTTTGTGTGTGTCATTAAAAGATATCGACAGTATCCCCCATAACAGAGACCTCCACAGTGCACTCCCCTCTTATCAGTGACCTCTACAGCACCCCGCCCCTAAACACTGACCTCTACAGCACCCCGCCCCTAATAACTGACCTCCATAGCGGACCATCTCCTTAACTGTGACCTCCACAGTTCCCTGTCCCCTTAACAGAGACCTCCACAGTGCAAGCCTTTCTTATCAGTGACCTTCACAGCATTCTGCCCCCTTAACAGTTACCTCCATAGCAGTCTGCCCCTTTAACAGTGACCTCTACAGCGGTCACCCCTTCATTAGTGACCTCCACAGTACCCCATCTCCTTAACAGTGATTTTCACAACACCCCATCTCCTTAACAGTGGCCTCTAAGGCAATCTGCCCCTTAACACTGACCTCCATAGCGGACAGTCCCCTTAACTGTAACCTCCACAGCAGCCTGCCCCTAGGGTGGCCAAAGGTCCGGTTTTAGGCCGGACAGTCCGGCTTTCAGACTCCCTGTCCTCCGTCCGGCGCAGGGCCTGGTTGGACACAGGGATGTTCTTTGGAACAGCTCACTCTCAGACAGCAGCACTGTGCTCACTCTCAGACAGCAGCACCCTCCCTCGATCCCTGCAGCTTACAGAAGTTGATTTTTACCTTCATTTTTTCAATTCCCGTCGGCTGCGGAGTGGGAGGGGATGTGGCTTAGCGGGACCTGGGGGTGAGGTTTTTAAGTCCGCCTTTTGAGGGTGGCCTGAATGGCCACCCTACCTGCCCCTGAACTGTGATCTCCACAGCACTCCGCTCCCTTAAGTGTCATCCACAGCACCCTGCCCCTTTAAAGCTGATCTACAGCAGTGAAGAAAAATGGCTGGGTTGTTATGGAAACCTGGTGTAAAACTGTGTGTATGTGGAGACTAAGGGCCTGCGAGCTTCTATTGGCTGATAAGGGGCATGTGACGAGGCTTCAATGGGCTTATGCATTTTTTGGGAATAAATGTGCTGCTGTCTAAGTCACCCTCCCTCCCAACTAACAGTTGATTTTTATCTTCATTTTTTCAATCCCCGTCGGCTGCGGAGTGGTTAGTGGCCTAACCGGATTGGGGGTGTGGCTTAGTGGGACCTGGAGGCGGGGGTTTAAAGTCCGTCTTTTAAAGGTTTTAAGTCCGTCTCAGTTTTTTCTGCGCGGGTGCAATGCGTTTTGATGCGTTTTTCACGCGCGTGATGAAAAACTGAAGGTTTACAAACAACATCTCTTAGCAACCATCAGTGACAAACGCATTGCATCTGCACTTGCTTCCGGATGTAATGTGTTTTTCACTGAAGCCCCATTCATTCTATGGGGCCAGGTCTGCATGAAAAACGCAGAATATAGAACATGCTGCGTTTTTCACTCAACGCAGAACTGATGCGTGAAAAAAAAAACCTCACTCGTGTGAAAGGGGCCTTAGGCTAAGGCCAGATGCGTTGCAGCAAACCCGCGCGAGTAGGTAAAAAACTGAATGTGGTACGCAGACCCGAACTTCTTCACAGAAGTTCAGGTTTGGGTTCAAGATTGTATTATTTCCCCCTTATAACATGGTTATAAGGGAAAATAATTGCATTCTGAATACAGAATGCATAGTACAATAGGATTAGAGGGGTTAAAAAAAATAAAATAATAATTTAACTCACCTTAATCCACTTGTTCGCGCAGCCGGCATCTCTTCTGTCTTCTTCTTTGAGGAAAAGGACCTTTGATGACGTCACTACGCTCATCACATGGTTCGCCACATGATCGTTTACTATGGCAATGGATCATGTGACGGACCATGTGATGAGCGCAGTGACATCATCAGAGGTCCTATTCCTCAAAGAAGAAGACAGAAGAGATGTCGGCTGCACGAACAAGTGGATTAAGGTGAGTTAAATTTTTATTTTATTTTTAACCCCTCCAGCCCTATTGTACTATGCATTCTGTATTCAGAATGCTATTATTTTCCCTTATAACCATGTTATAAGAGAAAATAATAATGATAGGGTCCCCATCGCGATCGTCTCCTAGCAACCGTGCGTGAAAATTGCACCGCATCCACTCTTGCTTGCGGATGTTTGCAATTTTCATGCAGTCCCATTCACTTGCGTTGCGTGAAAAACACACAAAATAGAGCTTGCTGCGATTTTCACGCAACGCACAAGTGATGCATGAAAATCACCGCTCATGTGCACAGCCCCATTGAAGTGAATGGGTCCGGATTCAGTGCGGGTGCAATGCGTTCACTTCACGCATTTCACCCACGCGGAAATCTCGCCCATGTGAAAGAAGCCTTAGTGTTCAGTGTTTTAAAGGGCTTTTCCCATCCCAACATATGCCACAAATGTCAAATAGGGCCCACCTCTTGGACCCGCTACTATCCCTAGAACAGGGTCCCCAAATTGAAGTAGAGCATGCCACACACGTGCCGCATTCTCTCCATTCACTGCTATGAGACTTCTGAAAATAGCCAAGTGAGCATCCTCATCTACTTTCAGAAGTCCCAAAGCAGTGAATGGAGAGCAAGCCGCGCAAGCTTGGCCAGCTCCCCATTTACCGCTGTAGGACTGCCAGAAATTCTTGTAGATATAAATGAAGTGGGACAAATTACTTGTGACAGAATTCTTACTAGATATGAATGGGCGCCCTGGTGAGTTGATCAGATTTTTATGAATTATAGGGAGATGGTAAAAAAAAAAAAAAAAAAAAAAAAAAAAAAAAGGCATATTGGGATGTGGAATTATGAGAAAGTTAGTTTCATCTTTTTTACTGCATTATTGAACCGATGTGCTATGCCAGGCTTTAGCGCTTATTGAGGCCCCTATACCTGAACTACTGTGTTACACATATGCCCTTACACCAGATACATGTCAGCACCCTGAACCTCAGGTGTTTATTTTGTCATAAAAAAAAAAAGGTGCACCAGTACCAAAATGCATTCTTATATTATGCACTAGTAAAAAAAAAAAAAATATATATATATATATATATATATATATATACCCTTATAATGTGCACCAGTACAAAAAATTACCCCTTATAATGTGGGCTAGTGCAAAAAAATGCCCCCTTATGTGTGCCAGTACAAAAATGCCCCCTTATAATGTCCATTAGTACCAAAAATACCCCCTTATAATGTAAGCCAGTAGAAAAAATGACTGCTTATAATGTGCGGTAGTACAAAAAATGTGCGTCCAGTAGAGCCAATGTCCTCACAGTGCCCCCATAATGTGTGCCTACACAAAAAATGCCCAACTTCTGTGTGCCAGTACAAAAAATACATCCTCTTAGTGCCCCCAGTAGAGCCAATGTCCCCATAGTGCCCTCTTAATGTGTCTCTGTAGAAAAAATGCCCGCCTTCTGTGTGACAGTACAAAACATACATCCTCTTAGTGCCCCCAGTAGAGTCAATGTCCCCAGTGTCGGACTGGGGTGCCTAGGGTCCACACGTAGAACTGACTCTGGAGGCCCACCCAGCCATCCTATATATGCAAATATCGCAAATTTATTTTTTTCAGCCTTCAGAATGCTGTTTTTTAGATTTCTCATCATAGAATTTCAAGATCCATCTTTTTATTTTCCCACTAACATAGCTCTGCTAGGCTTACTTTATTAGTGCCACAATGTGGGGGGTACATATCTTTTATGGATCAACCTTTAATTCCATTTGTTTAATTTTTTTTTGGGAGGGGCAAAGTAAATCAGAAATAGTTTTTAATGATATGTACTGTGCATTATAAATAACTATATAACTTGTGGCAATACCAAATATGTCTATTTTATTTCATATTTTACTGGGAAGGCTGCTGTGTCTGTTCCAGGTCATGATGGTTATCTTCTATATAAGACTGAGGGGGGTGAAGGGACCTTGGGCTCAAAGAGTTCCGATTTACACTTTCTGCTCAGCATAACTCAAATCACTGAGCCAGCACCTCATCTGCCAGAGTCCAGGCTCACCGATCGCCCTGCACCATAACTAACAGACCTTCATGACACTGGCAGAAGAAGAATCATGCAGTCCAGGGCCAGGAAGGTGTAGTTCAACCTGTATATGTCTGCCTTTTCTTGACAGCGACTCCTATAACCAGTAGGGCCCCCTGAGAGGCGGGTAAGACAGCGACAGAACTTTAAACTATATCTGTGTCCTAAGGACACAGTTTCAGAAAACGGTGTGTCCTTAGGACACAGATATAGTTTAAAGTTCTGTCGTTGTCTTACCCGCCTCTCAGGGGGCCCTACTGGTTATAGATCTCCATTAAGAGGGTGCGGGGCACATTAATGCAGTGACAGCGCTTGCTTGTGTACAGAAGACAGAAAGACCCCTCACTGATTAGCTCAGGGGGCCTACCGAGGGATTCACCGGCTCCCTGGTGGGCAAGTGCGAGCCTGAATGTGCCCTTAGTGCCCCCATAATGTGTGCCTTTACAAAATGTCCATATTTAGTGCCCCCAGTAGATGCCCCTATAGTGTTCCCCTGCCCCCCACCTCCCCATAGTGGCCCAACAGCATGCTGCAAAATAAAAAAAATTAAAACTAAAATACTTACCTCAATGTGGCTGTCGGGGCTAATTTCTCATGTCCCTCCTGCCGCCCCCATTTGTCTGTGGATATGTGCCACCTGAGGTGAATGCCTCACCTCACCTAATTGGTGGTGCGATCCTGAATGTCCTGCATGGTACTTCTGAGTGATTTGTTCAGCAGAAAGCTGTCATTTATACTGGAAACTTGTTGGGTCCCATTATAGTCTATGGGGACCCGGCGGTGTCTGGCTATGTCACATACAGTTATTCTGTTTCTCTGCCAGAACAGACTACCAGAATACCTAAAGAAAGATGTGAATGTATTTTTATAAGACTTTTCCCTACCTAAAGTGCACCATTCACTGTGCGCTTAAAACTCAGTTCTCTGTACACCGCTGCTCAGCAGTGTACGGGGTACAGACTGTAAAGTTTATGAATGGGGCCACATAAGCAGGGAGTACGGGCAGGAGCGCATATTGCTACTCCTGCCCATGCCCCCTGGAGGTTTACTAACCCATGTGCTATGCCAGGATTAGCTGAGCGGAGCGGGCTCCTGTCTGTGCCTGCTTGGCTGAGCTAAGAGCTAACATGCAGTTCTCTTAGCTTAGCGAAGCAGACAGAAGCAGGAGCCTGTTCCGCTCAGCTAATCCTGGCAAAGCACATGGGTACAAATATATTAGAAAAACTTTTATTAGGGAATTAGGGACATGTTATAAAAAATTTACTCAGGGGGAGGGGAGCTAGCACCTGCAGTAGATCGCTGCTTGAAGCAGCT
Organism: Bufo gargarizans; assembly: GCF_014858855.1. Classification (NCBI taxonomy): domain Eukaryota; kingdom Metazoa; phylum Chordata; class Amphibia; order Anura; family Bufonidae; genus Bufo; species Bufo gargarizans. The sequence goes on from NC_058090.1 coordinate 52,294,882, forward strand.
GCTCCGTGTATAAGATCACCCTTTCAGCCTGGTCATACTGCCTGGTGGATCCAATATGATAAAGATTGGAAGATCTAAAGCTGGAGACACCTCAGGACATCATACAACAGCTTAACTTACTAAAGCCGCCTCAACTGACATAGCCCGGGAGCCCGAGATGGCGCCGGTTTCACCACGCGCCGAAAGCCACAAACAGACGGAGCTGTCGTATCAAGCGCGAGGAGGCGAGGACGAACCCGATAGTCTTCACATATCCTGCACATATTTGAATGAGGCACTGGATTCCTCCCTAGCCTCTGCACTCGAGCCACTGAGTACTGACTTGTCGGTTCTAAAACAAGATGTCAGGCACATAGGGAGAAGGGTGGAATCCCTTGAGGACTCTCAGACCGCCATTCTTCAGCACCAAGCAGCGCTTTTCCAGTGAATAAATACAATCCAAACCAATCTAAACTCACTATATAGTGCCATAGAAGACCAAGAAAATCGCGGGAGACACAATACTTTACGCTTCCGGGGCATATCGGAATTAGTTGCCACAGGAGATATCCCAAATACAGTAATCCAGATATGCCTGTCTCTCCTGGGGCCAGATTCAGCCCATGAAGTGATTTTGGAGAGGGCACACAGAGCCCTGAAGCCTAAACCGGCACCCACAGCCCCACCAAGGGACGTAATATGCAAGTTCCTTACAGGGAAGCCGTTCTTGCCAAAGCATGAGAGACCCGGTCAGTGAATTGGGATGGACATGACATCTTAGACTTCCAAGACCTCGCTCAATCCACTAAAGCCCTTACAGATTGGCTTACAGCACATAACACACCATACAGATGGTCATTCCCCTTTGGACTCTTTTATGTATGAAGGTCGCAGAATGTCTATTACCACATTCCTGGACTTGGACCCAGTCTATGATCACCTGAAGATCAACCCGCTGGATACCCAAAACTGGGACCCCATTCAGGAGCTGACAAATCTCCCAGACCTACCACCAAATGAACCCCGGGACAGACAGCGTACTCCAAAACCTCATAAGCACAAGAGAGGTACCTCGGGAGTAACCCCCAGAAGATTACCTATGGGAGAGTGAGATGAACTTGCTTTTGTGCACTTTTACACATGTCACTCAGGGTGTTAACTTTATTTTCCACCTGACCTCTCGTGTCCCCTCTACCTTCTCTTAACACATGCTTCTATTCTCCCTTTCTGTCTACCTCATACAACCTGATCCTCCTGATCTCTTATTGGATCCTCATCCTGTAAAGGGTGATGATACATGTCACTTCTATCCCCCTTTTCTTTACATCTAACCCAATTTCACATAGCGTAGGTGAGCTTTTGGTATTGCAAATACCTATGTTACATTGTTGCTACTGGTTATTTTCTGTTTATGTTGACTTATGTTTAAATGGATGCTTCTCTGATTGCTTAGTCTCAATACGCATGTCGTAGGACCCCATGACGCCCTCCATTACTATGTTATGGGTTGTTGACTATATTGGGTTAAGCTTAAGCTATATAGCTCCCTTAGCTAGAATCATGGCCTTGTCCTTCTCCCAAATTAGAGTGAGATGGCGAACTTGCACATAGCCTCATTTAATGTCAAGGGCTTTAACGCCCCCTCTAAAAGATGCCAGATCTTTTCTCATTTTTCTCATTTGAAAAATAAAAATTGTTCCGTTCTCCTCTTACAGCAAACACATTTCAAATTTAACCACTACCCAAATCTCTCTCATTCTAATTTCCCCATATGGTTTCACTGCGGCTCAAACTCCTCGGCCTCTAAAGGAGTTAGTGTGGGCTTTCGCAAGGGAACACCTTTCCAATATTGTGCCCATATACAAGATGTTGAGGGTATATATATATATATTGTTGAAGGGCACTATAGCTAACCAAATGTATACGTTTATTAATATATATGCACCTAAAACCAATCAAATTGCATGGTTTGATGCCCTCTTTCCAATTGTCGAGACCTTTAAAGAAGGTGTAGTCATCATGGGAGGCGACTATAATATTACCCGGGAGTCTCTTGTGGACTCCTCATCTAAAAAAATCTGCCCTCTCGCATAGAGCCCTTGGCTATATGTGTAAAAAAATCCATAATGTGCATTTGGTGGATATTTGGAGAACCTTAAATCGCTCCAAAAGAGATTATACCTTCTTCTCAAACGTACACGGTTCATACCAAAGACTAGTCTATATATTAATATCCAAAGAACACCTTCAACTCTGCTCTAAGGCTCAAATCGACTCCATCCATCTGTCCGACCATTCACCTTTACTGGTTTACATCTCAGCACCACATATGTCCCCAAGAGCATTTAAATGGAGGCTCAACGAACAGTTGATCTCATCAACTGAACTTAAAGAAAAGGTGTAAAAACTCTCCCCTCCCAGACACTTCTCCCCATTGGGATGCCCACAAGGCTTACATGCAAGGCCAATTCAGCAGTTTGGGCTCTAACATAAAAAAAGAATGGCACGTATAGACGCACTTTTGTCTGAGATACAAAAACTGGAAGCTCTCTATAAAAAATCCCTCTCAGAATAACGCCTAACTCAGCTTCGGTATGCATTTCAGATCGGTATGCATTTCACATCGGAGATAAATGAGAAGGGTCTCGCCTTCCTGGATCTGTACATCTCACTGGACAATGGCAATATCAGTACAAAAACTTATAGAAAACCCACGGCCACAAATAGTTTACTGAGATGGGAGAGCCACCACCCTTACAACTTAAAGTGTGGTATACCAAAAGGTCAATATTTGAGGATCCGGAGGAACTGTAGTTCCAAAAATGATTTTTACCATCAAGCTAAGGATCTAAAAACCAGATTCAATGAAAGAGGTTACCCAGATGAACCATTACATAAAGCTTTCAGGTCAGCGGAGAAGGCCACTAGAACAGATTTACTTAATCCCAGGAAAGGTCAGAAAGGAAAAGAGACAGAATCGTTTTTTCGTATAATCGGAACTTATGATGATTGCAACAAAGAGGTCAGGGAAATCCTAAAAAGATACTGGGAAATGCTTCGTTTGGATACTGACATAAGAGACATGCTCCCTTGTTACCCAGCCATTACATATAGAAAAGGAAGATCTCTCGGGGATAGATTCATTCACAGCCATTATACTCCTATCCCTAAACCAGGTACCTGGCTGGACAGAAGACCTCTTGGCACATTTCGTTGCGGTACATGCATAGCTTGTCCATTTATACATCAAACAAAAAACTTTAAAAGTAACATCACCAACAAGATGTATACAAACAGGGACTTTGCAAACTGCAAAACCTCAGGACTGGTTTACCTGATCAACTGTATCTGCGGATTACAGTATGTAGGAAAAACTAAAAGAGAACTGAGGAGACGGGTTGGGGACCATTTGGGGGACATTAGGAACAAAAAAGACACAGCCATTGCCAGACACGTCAGAAACTTTCATGACAATGTAGACAAGGTTATCAACTTTTGCGTGGTGGAGGTGGTACGCCCTTCCCCTCGAGGTGGAGACCTGGATAGGAGGATCTTACAAAAAGAGGCGGAGTGGACCCACAGACTAAAAACTGTGAGCCCACTGGGCCTCAACGAGATCCTCTCCTTTGGATGTTTCATTTGACTATATATACCATATACTATATACTGTTATTGCCTGTCATAAAAAGAGACTTGTAAGACCTCTGTGTATATGAAAATTTATCCGTTAGAAAATAAGTGATATCTGACCGCAAGAGGTCTAACACAATTCATTATAGGGTATCTTTGAATGATGACTGCCAAATGAATACGCAGACATCATTCCCTTGAATCACCTTGCCCGCCTGTAATTTTAGATATGGTCATCCTTGCTATATTGATCCCCAGGAACGACGATAGTTGGTTAAATGGTATATGTTTTATAATTAAATACCAATATACTTATTGAGATCTACCAAATATGTCTCTAAGTAAGTTGTTTATATCTTTAATCGCGACGTTCCATATTAAATTATATACCCAGAGACAATGCTTCACTGTACCTGATAGCGCTCCTCTTATATATATAAATCAAAAGTGCGCTCTATATATGTATTAAATATAGGAAGTGTAGTATCTTGTGGACCCAAATAGACGGAGATGCGTTCCATGTGCGTCTCATACACAGGAAGCATCGTCACTTCCGGTACTTCGAATTGCCATAGAAGATGCGTTCCACGATGCGGTTCACACACAGGAAGTGACGTCGCCAGTCGGCGAAACACTTCCTGTATACTATCCAATGACGCTGATGCGTCTCATTCACCTATGAGGAAACCGGCGCCATGTGGAACGCACGCCGCGATGTGTGCAACAATTATACACACCGGTAAGGAATTTTTAACCAACAATGGGGTATTTAAGGGCAGCAGTATCCAGTATCATTCTGGACTGTCTGCTTTATCTAGCACGACCAGCAGCAGCATCTAGCTAGGCTATTAAGCCACTATACATCATTTTTCATCCCCTGATGAACCTGTCATATTATTGTGACAGAGGAAACGCGTCGGGATTTAGGACTGCAAATTGGGATTATTTTTTTAGGGTTAGTATCCAGGATACAGCCGTCGATAAGTGGGGTCGCTCCAATAGGGAGTGATACTTCTGCATTTAGGCGGGGGCCATCTCCACTTTTAGGCAGGGATAGCTAACTGTGCAGGGCTAGATCTCCCATTCTTTGCGCCCTAATATATCCCTTTTTCTGAACCCTGGAATACCTACAGCCGGAAGGACCACATCCCCAGCACGATCCAGACACCAGACGACCGGGAATCTGGGAACCTTGCGATTATCCGTCAACAAACAACGAACATCTGAATCGTGAGTGGTCGGACATGACCTAATATATGATATATATTATTCATGAATCACGAGTAGCCACATATGACCTAACGTGTAGTATTTGTGTGTCCGGAGTACTGTATACCCTATCTTAACTTCGCTAGATTTATTTGCAGCTATCTAAAATAACATTTGTTTTTGTGGGAATTATTTTACTAATATCGTTATATAAAAGTTACGTTTTAAAGTAGGTTTAATACTTCAGTGATTTCTAACTCAGCTTAGCGCTCTACGAGCCAAATAAAAAAAACACCTGAATATTACCTCAACCAAATACTTCTTACACTCGCAATATAAATATTTTACGCATGGGGACAAGGCCTCTAAATTCATGATGAACCGAATCAAACAGAGGAAGGCTCACAATTATATACAGTGCCTTGCAAAAATGTTCACCCCCCATGACTTTTTTCGTATTTAGTTACATTACAGCCTTAAGTTCAATGTTTTGTTATTCTGAATTTTGTGTGATGGATCAGAACACAATAGTCTAAGTCGGTGAAGTGAAATGAGAAAAATCTATAAATAAAACTATTGTTTAGAAATAGAAAACAGAAAATTGGCATGTGTGTACGTATTCACCACTTTGCTAGGAGTCCCATAAAAAGCTCTGGTGCAACCAAATACCTTCAGAAGTCACATCATTAGTGAAATGATGTCTACCTGTCTGCAATCTAACTGTCACATGATCTGTCATTACATATACACACCTTTTCTGAAAGGACCCAGAAGCTGCAACAGAGGATCACTAACCAAACACTGCCATGAAGGCCAAGGAACTATCCAAACTAATAAGGGGCAATGTTGTAAGGAAGTACAAGTCAGGGTTAGGTTATAAAAAAATATCCAAATCTTTGATGATCCCCAGGAACACCATCAAATATATCATAACCAAATGGAAAGAACATGGCACAACAGCAAACCTGCCAAGAGACAGCCGCCCACCAAAACTCACGGACCGGGCAAGGAGGGCATTAATCAGAGAGGCAGCACAGAGACCTAAGGTAACCCTGGAGGAGCTGCAGAGTTCCACAGCAGAGACTGGAGTATCTGTACATAGGACGACAATAAGCTGTACACTCCATAGTGTTGGGCTTTTTGGCAGAGTGGCCAGAAGAAAGCCATTACTTTCAGCTAAAAACAATAAGGCACGTTGTGAGTTTGCGAAAAAGGCATGTGGGAGACTCCCAAAATGTATGGAGGAAGGTGCTCTGGTCTGATGAGACTAAAATTTAACTTTTTGGCCAAAGAAACTGCAATGTCTGGTGCAAACCCAACACATCACATCACCCAAAGAACACCATCCCCACAGTGAAACATGGTGGTGGCAGCATCATGCTATTGGGATGTTTTTCCACAGCCGGGACCTGAAAACTGGTCAGAGTTGAGGGAAAGATGGATGGTGCTAAATACAGGGATATTCTTGAGCAAACCCTGTACCACTGCATGATTTGAGGCTAGGACGGAGGTTCACCTTCCAGGGGGACAATGACTCCAAACACACTGCTAAAGCAACACCTGAGTGGTTTAAGGGGAAACATGTAAGTGTGTTGGAATGGCCTAGTCAAAGCCCAGATCTCAATCCAATAGAAAATCTGTGGTCAGACTTAAAGATTGCTGTTCACAAGCGCAAACCATCCAACTTGAAGGAGCTGGAGAAGTTTTGCAAGGAATAATGGGTAAAAATCCCAGTGGTAAGATGTGGCAAGCTCATAGAGATTTATCCAAAGCGACTTGGAGCTGTGATTGCCGCAAAAGGTGGCTCTACAAAGTATTGGATTTAGGGTGGTGAATAGTTATGCACATTGACTTTTTCTGTAATTTTGTCCTATTTGTTGTTTGCTTCACAATAAAATAAAAAAAACATCTTCAAAGTTGTGGGCATGTTCTGTAAATTAAATGATGCAAGTCCTCAAACAATGTTAATTCCAGGTTGTGAGGCACCAAAATACAAAAAAAGTCAAGGGGGGGGGGGGGGAGGTGAATACTGTTGCAAGGCACTGTATGTAAAATCACTAAACCTGGAGAAGACATAGCCATGTCAGCTAAAGATATAGCTCTCCAATTTCAGACCTTCTATCAGTCACTATACAATATCCCCCATTGCGAACCAGCGGAGGGTGCCCTATCCAATCTGGACTCTATTAACACATTTCTCCAATCCATCACACTCCCCAAAATAGATAAATCTCAGAAGATCTCACTGGGGGTGCCGTTCACACCTGAGGAATTACTATTAGCTATAAAACAACTCCCTAAAGGAAAGCCCCCGGGTCCAGATGGCCTCCCAGCCCTCTATTATCGCACCTTTAGCAAATCTCTTCTTCCACACCTGCTAGCTATTCGCAATCAATCCCTCCAGGGATTACCCCTGTCCCTAGTCCCTTATTCCTAAAGAGGGAAAAGACCCTGCCCATTGCGCCAATTATCACCCCATTTCCCTACTGAATTTGGACCTGAAACTACTGGCCAAAATGTTGGCAAATCGCCTCTCCCCACTCCTGCCACAATTGATTCACAGAGACCAGACGGGTTTCATCATGGGCAGAAAGGGAAAAGACCACTCTGCTAGGAACCTAAATGCCCTATATCACGTCAAAAAACACTCACACCCTCTAGTACTTCTCAGCACCGATGCTGAGAAGGCTTTTTAATAGGGTCCAATGGGACTTTATGCATCTTACCCTTGACAGGTTTGGCCTCCCAGACACTTTCATACAGGCTATTTTTTCTATGTACCTCAACACCTTAGCATTGGTGCTTGTGAATGATACTATCTCACCCTCATTCCCCATCAGGAATGGAACTAGACAGGGGTGCCCACTTTCCCCTCTGGTCTTTGTGATGATCATGGAACCACTACTCCAAGCTATTCTCTAGGAAAACAGTATTGTGGATATTAAATTAGGTAACCAGGAACACAAAGTAGCAGCATTCGCTGATGACCTTTTGATATTAACAACTAACCCGTTAATTTCTTTACCCCTTATCTATGATCTGTTAGAGAAGTCTAGCTCCCTATCCAATTTCAAAATTAATATGAAAAAAAAATCACATGTTCTGAGCGTTGAACTTAGGACACCGATCAGATTAAAACTAGCAGAACACCCCCCTTTCAATTGGGATGCCCCCTATCTAACATACTTGGGGATCAGGATCTGCCCTGACCTCCAAAAACTTTTTCACCTCAATTACATTCCACTACATTCCATACAAGACCAATTAGCTACTTTTCACTTCCATATGCTTTCGTGGTTTGGGCGCAAAAACATGGTCACATCATTAGTTCTACCCAGACTAAGCTACCTACAACAAGTATTACCTCTCGCCGTCCCTAAATCCTACTTCCTAACACTAGATAAACATATCCGCTCTTTTATGTGAGGCAAGAAGAAAGCTCGTCTGGCCCTGCCTGTCCTCCAACGGCCTAGGGCAGTGATGGTGAACCTTTTACAGACTGAGTGCCGAAACTGCAACCCAAAACCCACTTATTTATCGCAAAGTGCCAACACGGCAATTTAACCTGAATACCAATACAGTATATCTTCCATGTACTTTATCATTTATCTATAATAGCCTGCCTACATTCAGTGCCCTGCCTGTGCCGTTCATAGTGCGCCCTGCACTGATGAGTGGCACGAAAAGTCTAAGGCATACTGGTACACCATAGACTTTTTCCAGGGTGTGGGTGCCCACAGAGAGGGCTTCGAGTGCCACCTCTGGCACCAGTGCCATAGGTTCGCCACCACTGGCCTAGGGCCTTTGGGGGCGTAGGCCTTCCTGATCCCTCACTCTATAACAGAGCCATTCTTTTGTCAAGAGCCATAGATTAGTTCAAGCAGACGCCCCACAGGTCGTGAGTAGAGATGGAGGCCTCAAACTTGCAATTATTTTTCAGGGGTCTACTGGTTCATACTCAAACCAATCCTGTCAACACACAGAACACCTGTCCGACAGTCAAAGCCACTCTTGGAGCTTGGAAATGGTTCCAAAGTTCGGCCTGGAGTGTCCCACTACCCACCCCTCTTGTACAGGTGAGAGACCTAATAGACCTAGCTCCAATTAAATTGAGACATAGTCTTCCAATTTTGATTCGAAGATCTGAGATTCCTGTCCTCTCTTTATTTGATGAAAGTGGGGAGGTGGGGGACAGAAGCTCCTTTATCTTTACTTCCCAGAGCTGGAGCATATCCCCCTTTAATTTCTTTTCTACGCTCATGCATATCTAAACACATTCCACAACACACATTACTCAGACCACTCACATGGTTTGAAAGCATGATTTGTAGCCATACTCCCCCACAAAAGCCGATTTCACAACTGTATTAAAGACTCCTCCCTATCTTAATGCCAAAACCATCTTTCATTGGACACTGGGAGAGAGACTGGGAGACAGCCTGTTTTGGAATAAGAGAACTACCCACCTAAAACCTCGAACTCTATATGATATCCAAAGACAATATCTATTGTACTACGGACTCCGTTTAAAAGGACTAAAGTTTTGAAAGATCCTATAAGATCACTGAAACGTCACCACCTGACCTCCTCAGCATCACGTGCAATATCATATGATAGCACGTACTGGTGGAATTACGTCAAGGTCTGTGCACCGCATGGTTTCGAGACTAAACCGGAGGATCACGTGGGACGCCGAGGTCCGCGTATTACGCAGTCAGAAGTCTGCAACTTACCTGATATCTCGGAGAACACGGCTTGTCCACCGGCACATACTCACAGACAGAGGAGTTAAATCCGCCGACCACAGAACGTACGGGGAGGTAAGAAGCAGTGAATCAGGGGGACGCCCCAGACATATCCATGTCTGGCAAAGCACATTTTCGAATATAAGTGGCACTGTAAACCCTAGTGTTGACATCTCTGATACATTTTTTATACTAATTTTTGAATACACGTTTTGGGACGTCTTCCCTTTTTTAGGGATATTTTTGGGACTATATTGTTTGGGACTATATATCTTTTGGAAGACTATATATCTTTTGGAATACTATACCCTTTTGGAGCATTTTATATATTTCTTGGAGTATTATATATTTTTGGAGCACTATTGCACGTCATATTGAGACCTTTCAATTCTATTGCATTGTTTTATTATTTTATACCCTACATTCTTTGAAACTCACCGACCCGCATTTTTTAAGCACATTTAGTAGTTGTATTATCACTAGGAAAATCCATATTTACCCTCTAATACACGTTACATAGAATATCAATTGTCTTCTAATACGATTATTAGCTAGGGGTTCTTATTATATCTTATTTTATCTCATGTATTTACCTCCATATACGTCTCAGTTAGATTTTTTTATATTTTTACAACATTTTATGTAATAATTATATTACACAATAAATACTATATTGTATTATCTATACCAGTTGGTGAGTGCCTGTTTTTACTATATACAAACATTCTACCATATTTGGTGGACTTGTCCATTAATTCACAAATGGTGGAGCGAGATCTTTGATAGAGGCAATGCGGTATGCAAATCATCCGTATCGCTTTCCCCTCAACTAGCCCTTTTAAGCCTACCCCCACCCAATACTGGCACTGGGGTCCCTTTTCTATTTAAAAAATTGCTGATGGCAGCTCGTCTTTTAATACCTCGAAATTAGCTATCATCCGACCTTCCCGCTGTGGAACATTGAATAAAAAAAGTCGATACCATTTATAGATTTAGCCGCTTGGGAAAACCGTTCACATGTTAAGTTTAGAGCCCAGTGGAAAGACTGGGAAGAATTCAGAAAATTCTAAAGATGACGTCTCTCTAGCACTGATTCCTCAGACATGCAGACTAACATTCCATCCTAGCAACGGATGTATCATCTACTTGTTATATGTTCTTGTACGGTTTATTGTTTATGTTTATGCTTTGCAGTTCATTCCAATGTATGTGTATTTTATTGGAACCCCCAATAAAGCTTTGGGGGAAAAAAAATAAAAAAAATGTACACAAAGGTTTAGTTACTCTTTAATAATTCTTCCACAGTGTACACATATGATATCAGTACCACTGCATAATAACGATAACTAGACTATGCATAGAGCACACATGCTTGAATATGTTGAAAGAATAAAGCTTACTACTAGAGTTGAGCGAACACCTGGATGTTCGGGTTCGAGAAGTTCGGCCGAACATCCCGGAAATGTTCGGGTTCGGGATCCGAACCCGATCCGAACTTCGTCCCGAACCCGAACCCCATTGAAGTCAATGGGGACCCGAACTTTTCGGCACTAAAACGGCTGTAAAACAGCCCAGGAAAGGGCTAGAGGGCTGCAAAAGGCAGCAACATGTAGGTAAATCCCCTGCAAACAAATGTGGATAGGGAAATTAATTAAAATAAAAATTAAATAAATAAAAATTAACCAAAATCAATTGGAGAGAGGTTCCATAGCAGAGAATCTGGCTTCCCGTCACCCACCACTGGAACAGTCCATTCTCAGATATTTAGGCCCCGGCACCCAGGCAGAGGAGAGAGGTCCCGTAACAGAGAATCTGTCTTCATGTCAGCAGAGAATTAGTCTGCATGTCATAGCAGAGAATGAGGCTTCACGTCAGCCACCACTGCAACAGTCCATTGGCATATATTTAGGCCTAGCACACAGGCAGAGGAGAGAGGTCCCGTAACAGAGAATCTGGCTTCATGTCAGCAGAGAATCAGTCTGCATGTCATAGCAGAGAATGAGGCTTCACGTCAGCCACCACTGCAACAGTCCATTGGCATATATTTAGGCCCAGCACACACACAGGCAGAGGAGAGAGGTCCCGTAACAGAGAATCTGTCTTCATGTCAGCAGAGAATTAGTCTGCATGTCATAGCAGAGAATGAGGCTTCACGTCACCCACCACTGCAACAGTCCATTGGCATATATTTAGGCCTAGCACACAGGCAGAGCAGAGAGGTCCCGTAACAGACAATCTGGCTTCATGACAGCAGAGAATCAGTCTGCATGTCATAGCAGAGAATGAGGCTTCACGTCACCCACCACTGCAACAGTCCATTGGCATATATTTAGGCCTAGCACACAGGCAGAGCAGAGAGGTCCCGTAACAGACAATCTGGCTTCATGACAGCAGAGAATCAGTCTGCATGTCATAGCAGAGAATGAGGCTTCACGTCACCCACCACTGCAACAGTCCATTGGCATATATTTAGGCCTAGCACACAGGCAGAGCAGAGAGGTCCCGTAACAGACAATCTGGCTTCATGTCAGCAGAGAATCAGTCTGCATGTCATAGCAGAGAATGAGGCTTCACGTCACCCACCACTGCAACAGTCCATTGGCATATATTTAGGCCTAGCACACAGGCAGAGCAGAGAGGTCCCGTAACAGACGATCTGGCTTCATGTCAGCAGAGAATCAGTCTGCATGTCATAGCAGAGAATCAGGCTTCACGTCAGCCACCACTGCAACAGTCCATTGTCATAAATTTAGGCCCAGCACCCAGGCAGAGGAGAGAGGTCCCGTAACAGACAATCTGGCTTCATGTCAGCAGAGAATTAGTCTGCATGTCATAGCAGAGAATCAGGCTTCATGTCAGCCACCACTGCAACAGTCCATTGGCATATATTTAGGCCTAGCACACAGGCAGAGGAGAGGTTCATTCAACTTTGGGTAGCATCGCAATATAATGGTAAAATGAAAATAAAAATAGGATTGAATGAGGAAGTGCCCTGGAGTCCAATAATATATGGTTATGGGGAGGTAGTTAATGTCTAATCTGGACAAGGGACGGACAGGTCCTGTGGGATCCATGCCTGGTTCATTTTTATGAACGTCAGCTTGTCCACATTGGCTGTAGACAGGCGGCTGCGTTTGTCTGTAATGACGCCCCCTGCCGTGCTGAATACACGTTCAGACAAAACGCTGGCTGCCGGGCAGGCCAGCACCTCCAAGGCATAAAAGGCTAGCTCTGGCCACGTGGACAATTTAGAGACCCAGAAGTTGAATGGGGCCGAACCATCAGTCAGTACGTGGAGGGGTGTGCACACGTACTGTTCCACCATGTTAGTGAAATGTTGCCTCCTGCTAACACGTTGCGTATCAGGTGGTGGTGCAGTTAGCTGTGGCGTGTTGACAAAAGTTTTCCACATCTCTGCCATGCTAACCCTGCCCTCAGAGGAGCTGGCCGTGACACAGCTGCCTTGGCGACCTCTTGCTCCTCCTCTGCCTTGGCCTTGGGCTTCCACTTGTTCCCCTGTGACATTTGGGAATGCTCTCAGTAGCGCGTCTACCAACGTGCGCTTGTACTCGCGCATCTTCCTATCACGCTCCAGTGCAGGAAGTAAGGTGGGCACATTGTCTTTGTAGCGTGGATCCAGCAGGGTGGCAACCCAGTAGTCCGCACAGGTTAAAATGTGGGCAACTCTGCTGTCGTTGCGCAGGCACTGCAGCATGTAGTCGCTCATGTGTGCCAGGCTGCCCAGGGGTAAGGACAAGCTGTCCTCTGTGGGAGGCGTATCGTCATCGTCCTGCCTTTCCCCCCAGCCACGCACCAGTGATGGACCCGAGCTGCGTTGGGTGCCACCCCGCTGTGACCATGCTTCATCCTCATCCTCCTCCACCTCCTCCTCATCCTCGTCCTCCTCGTCCTCCAGTAGTGGGCCCTGGCTGGCCACATTTGTACCTGGCCTCTGCTGTTGCAAAAAACCTCCCTCTGAGTCACTTCGAAGAGACTGGCCTGAAAGTGCTAAAAATGACCCCTCTTCCTCATCCTCCTCCTCCTCCTCCTGGGCCACCTCCTGTTCCATCATCGCCCTAAGTGTTTTCTCAAGGAGACATAGAAGTGGTATTGTAACGCTGATAACGGTGTCATCGCCACTGGCCATGTTGGTGGAGTACTCGAAACAGCGCAACAGGGCACACAGGTCTCGCATGGAGGCCCAGTCATTGGTGGTGAAGTGGTGCTGTTCTGTAGTGCGACTGACCCGTGCGTGCTGCAGCTGAAACTCCACTATGGCCTGCTGCTGCTCGCACAGTCTGTCCAGCATGTGCAAGGTGGAGTTCCACCTGGTGGGCACGTCGCATATGAGGCGGTGAGCGGGAAGGCCGAAGTTACGCTGTAGCGCAGACAGGCGAGCAGCGGCAGGATGTGAACGCCGGAAGCGCGAACAGACGGCCCGCACTTTATGCAGCAGCTCTGACATGTCGGGGTAGTTGTGAATGAACTTCTGCACCACCAAATTCAGCACATGCGCCAAGCAAGGGATGTGCGTCAAATTGGCTAGTCCCAGAGCTGCAACGAGATTTCGCCCATTATCACACACCACCAGGCCGGGCTTGAGGCTCACCGGCAGCAACCACTCGTCGGTCTGTTGTTCAATACCCCGCCACAACTCCTGTGCGGTGTGGGGCCTGTCCCCCAAACATATGAGTTTCAGAATGGCCTGCTGACGTTTACCCCGGGCTGTGCTGAAGTTGGTGGTGAAGGTGTGTGGCTGACTGGATGAGCAGGTGGAAGAAGAGGAGGAGGAAGCCGAGAAGGAGGAGGTGGCAACAGGAGGCAAAGAATGTTGCCCTGCGATCCTTGGCGGCGGCAGGACGTGCGCCAAACAGCTCTCCGCCTGGGGCCCAGCTGCCACTACATTTACCCAGTGTGCAGTTAGGGAGATATAGCGTCCCTGGCCGTGCTTACTGGTCCACGTATCTGTGGTTAGGTGGACCTTGCTACAGATGGCGTTGCGCAGTGCACACTTGATTTTATCGGATACTTGGTTGTGCAGGGAAGGCACGGCTCTCTTGGAGAAGTAGTGCCGGCTGGGAACAACATACTGTGGGACAGCAAGCGACATGAGCTGTTTGAAGCTGTCTGTGTCCACCAGCCTAAATGACAGCATTTCATAGGCCAGTAGTTTAGAAATGCTGGCATTCAGGGCCAGGGATCGAGGGTGGCTAGGTGGGAATTTACGCTTTCTATCAAATGTTTGTGAGATGGAGAGCTGAACGCTGGCGTGTGACATGGTTGAGACGCTTGGTGACGGAGGTGGTGGTGGTGGTGTTGGTGGTACATCCCCTGTTTGCTGGGCGGCAGGTGCCAACGTTCCTCCAGAGGCGGAGGAAGAGGCCGAGGCGGCAGCAGCAGAATAGGCCGAGGCGGCAGCAGCAGAAGAGGTAGCAGGGGGAGCCTGAGTGACTTCCTTGGTTTTAAGGTGTTTACTCCACTGCAGTTCATGCTTTGCATGCAGGTGCCTGGTCATGCAGGTTGTGCTCAGGTTCAGAACGTTAATGCCTCGCTTCAGGCTCTGATGGCACAGCGTGCAAACCACTCGGGTCTTGTCGTCAGCACATTGTTTGAAGAAGTGCCATGCCAGGGAACTCCTTGAAGCTGCCTTTGGGGTGCTCGGTCCCAGATGGCGGCGGTCAGTAGCAGGCGGAGTCTCTTGGCGGCGGGTGTTCTGCTTTTGCCCACTGCTCCCTCTTTTGCTACGCTGTTGGCTCGGTCTCACCACTGCCTCTTCCTCCGAACTGTGAAAGTCAGTGGCACGACCTTCATTCCATGTGGGGTCTAGGACCTCATCGTCCCCTGCATCGTCTTCCACCCAGTCTTGATCCCTGACCTCCTGTTCAGTCTGCACACTGCAGAAAGACGCAGCAGTTGGCACCTGTGTTTCGTCATCATCAGAGACATGCTGAGGTGGTATTCCCATGTCCTCATCATCAGGAAACATAAGTGGTTGTGCGTCAGTGCATTCTATGTCTTTCACCGCTGGGGAAGGGCTAGGTGGATGCCCTTGGGAAACCCTGCCAGCGGAGTCTTCAAACAGCATAAGAGACTGCTGCATAACTTGAGGCTGAGACAGTTTCCCTGGTATGCATGGGGGTGATGTGACAGACTGATGGGGTTGGTTTTCAGGCGCCATCTGTGCGCTTTCTGCAGAAGACTGGGTGGGAGATAATGTGAACGTGCTGGATCCACTGTCGGCCACCCAATTGACTAATGCCTGTACCTGCTCAGGCCTTACCATCCTTAGAACGGCATTGGGCCCCACCATATATCGCTGTAAATTCTGGCGGCTACTGGGACCTGAGGTAGTTGGTACACTAGGACGTGTGGATGTGGCAGAACGGCCACGTCCTCTCCCAGCACCAGAGGGTCCACTAACACCACCACGACCATGTCCACGTCCGCGTCCCTTACTAGATGTTTTTCTCATTGTTATGGTTCACCACAACAACAAATATATTATTTGGCCCAATGTATTGTATTCAAATTCAGCGGGATATAAATTTGAGGCCTAGTATTTAGGCGCTGGGTGACCGGTATGGATTTAGTGACAGAATTAGACTTGGAAATGCACAGAAGCGTGTGTGTGAAGTTATTCTGAATGACCCTATGTGCACCTTCAATATTATATACCCTTTTAGGGATAGATTTCAAATAGCTCTGATATAGCAGAAACCACTAAATTATGAAATTGCTAAATTGGGAATTGTACTTCAACCCAGAACAAAAAATGTGCTTTGACGGACACTAAATATCTTGCCCAGCAACAACAGTACAGCGGTGGGTAACGAGAGATTTAGAGGGATTTAAATTTGAGGCCTAGTATTTAGGCGCTGGGTGACAGGTATGGGTTTAGTGACAGAATTAGACTTGGAAATACACAGTAGCGGGTGTGTGTGAAGTTATTCTGAATGACCCAATGTGCACCTTCAATATTATATACCCTTTTTGGGATAGATTTCAAATAGCTCTGATATAGCAGGAACCACTAAATTATGAAATTGCTAAATTGGGAATTGTACTTCAACCCAGAACAAAAAATGTGCTTTGACGGACACTAAATATCTTGCCCAGCAACAACAGTACAGTGGTGGGTAACGAGAGATTTAGAGGGATTTAAATTTGAGGCCTAGTATTTAGGCGCTGGGTCACCGGTATGGATTTAGTGACAGAATTAGACTTGGAAATGCACAGAAGCGTGTGTGTGAAGTTATTCTGAATGACCCTATGTGCACCTTCAATATTATATACCCTTTTAGGGATAGATTTCAAATAGCTCTGATATAGCAGAAACCACTAAATTATGAAATTGCTAAATTGGGAATTGTACTTCAACCCAGAACAAAAAATGTGCTTTGACGGACACTAAATATCTTGCCCAGCAACAACAGTACAGCGGTGGGTAACGAGAGATTTAGAGGGATTTAAATTTGAGGCCTAGTATTTAGGCGCTGGGTCACCGGTATGGATTTAGTGACAGAATTAGACTTGGAAATGCACAGAAGCGTGTGTGTGAAGTTATTCTGAATGACCCTATGTGCACCTTCAATATTATATACCCTTTTAGGGATAGATTTCAAATAGCTCTGATATAGCAGAAACCACTAAATTATGAAATTGCTAAATTGGGAATTGTACTTCAACCCAGAACAAAAAATGTGCTTTGACGGACACTAAATATCTTGCCCAGCAACAACAGTACAGCGGTGGGTAACGAGAGATTTAGAGGGATTTAAATTTGAGGCCTAGTATTTAGGCGCTGGGTGACAGGTATGGGTTTAGTGACAGAATTAGACTTGGAAATACACAGTAGCGGCTGTGTGTGAAGTTATTCTGAATGACCCAATGTGCACCTTCAATATTATATACCCTTTTTGGGATAGATTTCAAATAGCTCTGATATAGCAGGAACCACTAAATTATGAAATTGCTAAATTGGGAATTGTACTTCAACCCAGAACAAAAAATGTGCTTTGACGGGCACTAAATAACTTTCCCAGCTACAACAGTACAGCGGTAACGAGAGATTTAGAGGGATTTAAATTTGAGGCCTAGTATTTAGGCGCTGGGTCACCGGTATGGATTTAGTGACAGAATTAGACTTGGAAATGCACAGAAGCGTGTGTGTGAAGTTATTCTGAATGACCCTATGTGCACCTTCAATATTATATACCCTTTTAGGGATAGATTTCAAATAGCTCTGATATAGCAGAAACCACTAAATTATGAAATTGCTAAATTGGGAATTGTACTTCAACCCAGAACAAAAAATGTGCTTTGACGGACACTAAATATCTTGCCCAGCAACAACAGTACAGCGGTGGGTAACGAGAGATTTAGAGGGATTTAAATTTGAGGCCTAGTATTTAGGCGCTGGGTGACAGGTATGGGTTTAGTGACAGAATTAGACTTGGAAATACACAGTAGCGGGTGTGTGTGAAGTTATTCTGAATGACCCAATGTGCACCTTCAATATTATATACCCTTTTTGGGATAGATTTCAAATAGCTCTGATATAGCAGGAACCACTAAATTATGAAATTGCTAAATTGGGAATTGTACTTCAACCCAGAACAAAAAATGTGCTTTGACGGACACTAAATATCTTGCCCAGCAACAACAGTACAGTGGTGGGTAACGAGAGATTTAGAGGGATTTAAATTTGAGGCCTAGTATTTAGGCGCTGGGTCACCGGTATGGATTTAGTGACAGAATTAGACTTGGAAATGCACAGAAGCGTGTGTGTGAAGTTATTCTGAATGACCCTATGTGCACCTTCAATATTATATACCCTTTTAGGGATAGATTTCAAATAGCTCTGATATAGCAGAAACCACTAAATTATGAAATTGCTAAATTGGGAATTGTACTTCAACCCAGAACAAAAAATGTGCTTTGACGGACACTAAATATCTTGCCCAGCAACAACAGTACAGCGGTGGGTAACGAGAGATTTAGAGGGATTTAAATTTGAGGCCTAGTATTTAGGCGCTGGGTCACCGGTATGGATTTAGTGACAGAATTAGACTTGGAAATGCACAGAAGCGTGTGTGTGAAGTTATTCTGAATGACCCTATGTGCACCTTCAATATTATATACCCTTTTAGGGATAGATTTCAAATAGCTCTGATATAGCAGAAACCACTAAATTATGAAATTGCTAAATTGGGAATTGTACTTCAACCCAGAACAAAAAATGTGCTTTGACGGACACTAAATATCTTGCCCAGCAACAACAGTACAGTGGTGGGTAACGAGAGATTTAGAGGGATTTAAATTTGAGGCCTAGTATTTAGGCGCTGGGTCACCGGTATGGATTTAGTGACAGAATTAGACTTGGAAATGCACAGAAGCGTGTGTGTGAAGTTATTCTGAATGACCCTATGTGCACCTTCAATATTATATACCCTTTTAGGGATAGATTTCAAATAGCTCTGATATAGCAGAAACCACTAAATTATGAAATTGCTAAATTGGGAATTGTACTTCAACCCAGAACAAAAAATGTGCTTTGACGGACACTAAATATCTTGCCCAGCAACAACAGTACAGCGGTGGGTAACGAGAGATTTAGAGGGATTTAAATTTGAGGCCTAGTATTTAGGCGCTGGGTGACAGGTATGGGTTTAGTGACAGAATTAGACTTGGAAATACACAGTAGCGGGTGTGTGTGAAGTTATTCTGAATGACCCAATGTGCACCTTCAATATTATATACCCTTTTTGGGATAGATTTCAAATAGCTCTGATATAGCAGGAACCACTAAATTATGAAATTGCTAAATTGGGAATTGTACTTCAACCCAGAACAAAAAATGTGCTTTGACGGACACTAAATATCTTGCCCAGCAACAACAGTACAGTGGTGGGTAACGAGAGATTTAGAGGGATTTAAATTTGAGGCCTAGTATTTAGGCGCTGGGTCACCGGTATGGATTTAGTGACAGAATTAGACTTGGAAATGCACAGAAGCGTGTGTGTGAAGTTATTCTGAATGACCCTATGTGCACCTTCAATATTATATACCCTTTTAGGGATAGATTTCAAATAGCTCTGATATAGCAGAAACCACTAAATTATGAAATTGCTAAATTGGGAATTGTACTTCAACCCAGAACAAAAAATGTGCTTTGACGGACACTAAATATCTTGCCCAGCAACAACAGTACAGCGGTGGGTAACGAGAGATTTAGAGGGATTTAAATTTGAGGCCTAGTATTTAGGCGCTGGGTCACCGGTATGGATTTAGTGACAGAATTAGACTTGGAAATGCACAGAAGCGTGTGTGTGAAGTTATTCTGAATGACCCTATGTGCACCTTCAATATTATATACCCTTTTAGGGATAGATTTCAAATAGCTCTGATATAGCAGGAACCACTAAATTATGAAATTGCTAAATTGGGAATTGTACTTCAACCCAGAACAAAAAATGTGCTTTGACGGACACTAAATATCTTGCCCAGCAACAACAGTACAGTGGTGGGTAACGAGAGATTTAGAGGGATTTAAATTTGAGGCCTAGTATTTAGGCGCTGGGTCACCGGTATGGATTTAGTGACAGAATTAGACTTGGAAATGCACAGAAGCGTGTGTGTGAAGTTATTCTGAATGACCCTATGTGCACCTTCAATATTATATACCCTTTTAGGGATAGATTTCAAATAGCTCTGATATAGCAGAAACCACTAAATTATGAAATTGCTAAATTGGGAATTGTACTTCAACCCAGAACAAAAAATGTGCTTTGACGGACACTAAATATCTTGCCCAGCAACAACAGTACAGCGGTGGGTAACGAGAGATTTAGAGGGATTTAAATTTGAGGCCTAGTATTTAGGCGCTGGGTGACAGGTATGGGTTTAGTGACAGAATTAGACTTGGAAATACACAGTAGCGGGTGTGTGTGAAGTTATTCTGAATGACCCAATGTGCACCTTCAATATTATATACCCTTTTTGGGATAGATTTCAAATAGCTCTGATATAGCAGGAACCACTAAATTATGAAATTGCTAAATTGGGAATTGTATTTCAACCCAGAACAAGAAATGTGCTTGAACGGACACTAAATAACTCGCCCAGCTACAGCACTAGGGACAGATTTAGCTGGATATAAATTTGAGGCCTAGTATTTAGGCGCTGGGTGACCGGTATGGATTTAGTGACAGAATTAGACTGGGATATGGCCAAAAAATGAACAGACTATTGCTGGTTAAATGCACTTGGTGTGACAGCTTCACCCTGATGTAGGCTTTAGCCAAAAAACAACCACACCATTGAGGGTTAAATGCACTTGGTGACAGGCGCAGCTTGCCCCTGATTTTGTATATGGCCAAAAAATGAACAGACTATTGCTGGTTAAATGCACTTGGTGTGACAGCTTCACCCTGATGTAGGCTTTAGCCAAAAAACAACCACACCATTGAGGGTTAAATGCACTTGGTGACAGGCGCAGCTTGCCCCTGATTTTGTATATGGCCAAAAAATGAACAGACTATTGCTGGTTAAATGCACTTGGTGTGACAGCTTCACCCTGATGTAGGCTTTAGCCAAAAAACAACCACACCATTGAGGGTTAAATGCACTTGGTGACAGGCGCAGCTTGCCCCTGATTTTGTATATGGCCAAAAAATGAACAGACTATTGCTGGTTAAATGCACTTGGTGTGACAGCTTCACCCTGATGTAGGCTTTAGCCAAAAAACAACCACACCATTGAGGGTTAAATGCACTTGGTCGCAGCTTGTGCTGGCGCACCACAAGACACAAAATGGCCGCCGATCACCCCAGAAAAATGAGACTGACAAACGGTCTGTGCAGCCTAAAAACAGTGAGCAATTGAGGATCAGCAGCTCAATGATCCACAGCTGCAGATCGATCAGTTAATCAAGTCCTTTGGAGGAGTTAATCTGCCTAATCTCGCCCTACTGTCGCAGCCGCAACCTCTCCCTACGCTAATCAGAGCAGAGTGACGGGCGGCGCTATGTGACTCCAGCTTAAATAGAGGCTGGGTCACATGGTGCTCTGGCCAATCACAGCCATGCCAATAGTAGGCATGGCTGTGATGGCCTCTTGGGGCAAGTAGTATGACGCTTGTTGATTGGCTGCTTTGCAGCCTTTCAAAAAGCGCCAAGAAAGCGTCACAAAAGCGCGAAGAAAGCGACGAACACCGAACCCGAACCCGGACTTTTACGAAAATGTCCGGGTTCGGGTCCGTGTCACGGACACCCCAAAATTCGGTACGAACCCGAACTATACAGTTCGAGTTCGCTCATCCCTACTTACTACACAGAAGCAGTAACACGAATATACTGGCTACAGATGCAGCCAAGCTAAACTTGCAGGTTAATGTGTTCTGTAAAGAATGGCAAAAGTCAATTTTAGCTCAGCTACATCTGTAGATAGATAAGTAGGGTTAAGCGAACCCGAACTGCAAAGTTCAGGTTCATACCGAACTTTGCGAGTTCAGGTACCCGAACCCACACTTTTTCACTGAAGTTCGGGTCCGGGTGATTTTATTATTTTCCATTATAACATAGTTATAATGGAAAATAATAGCATTCTTAAGACAGAATGCTAAATAAAATGGCCATTGAGGGGTTAAAAATAATAATAAAAAAAAAAACTCACCTCATCCACTTGATCGCGCAGCCGGTATCCTCCACGTAGTAAGTGCAGTGACGTCAATGCAGGTCCTTTTGCAGGTCCTGCAGAAAGAAGAAAGAAGAGGATACCTGCTGCACGATCAAGTAGATGAGGTGAGTTTATTTATTTATTATTTTTAACCTCTAAATGGCAATTTTACTTAGCATTCTGTCTTAAGAATGCTATTATTTATAAATAATAAAGTGAAGTTCGGGTCCCCATTGACTTTAATAGGGTCTGGGTTCAGGGTCAAGTTTGGGTCCCGAACCTGAACTTTGACCTGAGGTTCGTTGGAACCCGGCGAATTTCCACGGGTTCGCTCATCCCTATAGATAAGGTAACAACCAACCTTACTGTATACTGTAGATACCATTACAGAACCAAGCTTACAACATAGATACAGTACCAAAACCAAGCATGCTTACTGCATAGATATGGTAACAGAACCAAGTTTACTGCATTGATATGTTACCAGAATCAAGCTTACTACATAGATACAGTAATGAAACTAAGCTTACTGCACCAAGGTTGCTTTCAAATAAATACATGGTCGCTTTTATTTGAATTAACTACTTGAGGATCAAACGCCGTACATTTATGGGGTCTGGTGCTGGGCTTTAACCTGGATTGCTGTACATATGCAATACCCCAGACCTTGGGGGATCTGTAAAGTTTGGTTTGTTGTGTAATGTTAATCTGTTCCTGACTGCCTTATGTATATATACGTTGATGGTCGGGACTTTAAATATGGAGTCCGCTCGCACATGCAGCGGGCGCTGCAGCCGCCAGGTACATGCTGTTTTAACCTCCTCAGGACCACCGAACGCAGGATTGCGTCCTGGCAGCGGCCCTGTTATTCCTCCTGGACGCATCGGCGCGTTCACAGGATCGGGAGGTAAACGAGTGGATCTACAGCCTGCCAGTGGCGATCATTCGCTGGCAGGCTGTAGATGCAATTTTTTAACCCCAAAAAGGTATATTAGATGCTGTTTTGATAACAGCGTCTAATATACCTGCTACCTGGTCCTCTGGTGGTCCCTTTTACTTGGATCGACCACCAGAGGACACAGGCAGCTCTGTAAAGTAGCACCAACCACCACTACACTACACCCCCCCTGTCATTTATTAACCCCTGATCACCCCATATAGACTCCCTGATCACCCCCCTGTCATTGATCACCCCCCTGCAAGGCTCCATTCAGACGTCTGTATGTGTTTTGCGGATCCTTGGATCCGCAAAACACATACGGACGTCTGAATGGAGCCTTACAGGGGGGTGATCAGTGACAGGGGGGTGATCACCCCATATAGACTCCCTGATCACCCCCTGTCATTGATCACCCCCCTGTAAGGCTCCATTCAGACGTCCGTATGTGTTTTGCGGATCCAAGGATCCACAGATCCGCGAAACACATACGGACGTCTGAATGGAGCCTTACAGGGGGGGTAATCAATGACAGGGGGGTGATTACCCCATATAGACTCCCTGATCACCCCCCTGTCATTGATCACCCCCCTGTAAGGCTCCATTCAGACATCCGTATTTGTTTTGCGGATCCGCGGATCCGCAAAACACGGACACCGCGGATCTGCAAAACACGGACACCGGCAATGTGCTTTCCGCATTTTGCGGATTTGCACATTGCCAGAACTATATAGAAAATGCCTTTTCTTGTCTGCAATTGCGGACAAGAATAGGACATGTTCTATAGGCTCTACAAAAAACGCTGTGTTCACCCGATCAGGCCTGATCCTGTGCGAACACTTGCGTTCAGTCCGCCCCACCGCAGTGACAGAATTTTTTTTTTCTGATCACTGCAAAAACAACGTAAAATCGCTGCGGCACTATAAAGGTCACTTTTGAGGGGCATGGCGAGTTCATAGAAGATTTTTTTTTTGCCACTAGTTAGCGGAAATTTTTTATTTATTTTTTTTTTCTTACAAAGTCTCATATTCCACTAACTTGTGACAAAAAATAAAATCTCACATGAACTCACCATACCCCTCACGGAATCCAAATGCGTAAAATTTTTTAGACATTTATATTCCAGACTTCTTCTCACGCTTTAGGGCCCCTAAAATGCCAGGGCAGTATAAATACCCCACGGATGACCCCTTTTTAAAGTAGACACCCCAAGGTATTCGCTGAGGGGCATATTGAGTCCATGAAAGATTGAACTTTTTGTCACAAGTTAGCGGAAAGGGAGACTTTGTGAGAAAAAACTAAAAATAATAATTTTCCGCTAACTTGTGCCAAAAAAAAATATCTTCTAGAAACTCAGCTAGCCCCTCATGGAATACCTTAGGGAGTCTTCTTTTCAAAATGGGGTCACATGTGGGGTATTTATACTGCCCTGGCATTTTAGGGGGCCTAAAGCGCGAGAAGAAGTCTGGAATCCAAATGCCTAAAAATGCCCTCCTAAAAGGTACTCATTGGAATTTGGGCCCCTTTGCGCACCTAGGCTGCAAAAAAGTGTCACACATGTGATGTATCGCCGTACTCAGGAGAAGTAGGGCAATGTGTTTTGGGGTGTCTTTTTACATATACCCATGCTGGGTGAGAGAAATATCTCAGTAAAATGACAACTTTGTATAAAAAAATGGGAAAAGTAGTTGACTTTTACAGAGATATTTCTCTCACCCAGTATGGGTATATGTAAAAAGACACCCCAAAACACATTGCCCTACTTCTTCTGAGTACGGCAATACCACATGTGTGACACTTTTTTGCAGCCTAGGTGCGCAAAGGGGCCCAAATTCTATAGAGCACCTTTAGGATTTCACAGGGCATTTTTTATGTATTTGGATTTCAAACTACTTCTCACGCTTTAGGTCCCCTAAAATGCCAGGGCAGTATAAATACCCCACAAGTTATCCCATTTTGGAAAGAAGACACCCCAAGGTATTTCGTGAGGGGCATGGCGAGTTCATGTAAAATTTTATTTTTTGTCACAAGTTAGTGGAATATGAGACTTTGTAAGAAAAAAATAAAATAAAAATCATTTTCCGCTAACTTGTGCAAAAAAAAAAAAAATTCTAGGAACTCGCCATGCCCCTCACTGAATACCTTGGGGTGTCTTCTTTCCAAAATGGGGTCACATGTGGGGTATTTATACTGCCCTGGCATTTTAGGGGACCTAAAGCGTGAGAAGTAATTTGGAATCCAAATGCGTAAAAAATGCCCTGTGAAATCCTCAAGATACTCATTGGAATTTGGGCCCCTTTGTACACCTAGGCTGCAAAAAAGTGTCACACACTAGGCTGCAAAAAATCGTGTATGATCATACGGTATCTCCGGAGACTTGGTAATGATAGTGAACAGTCTTTCTCCCTCAATAATCTGCTTCTAGGACTTAGTCTTTATATAATATTAAAAAATTACTCCTGGAGATTGTCTTGATATTCCAGTAGTAAATCCAGAGAGTAAGAAGTTATAAATTACAGTCCAGCAGATATCTGGTTAAGTAAACTTTAAAGTTCAGCAGCAATGCGATTGTTATGTAGCGATATCATACGCATGTAATGATATTTAGAATTACTCACGTACAGTCCTGTTGTACATACCGTGGCCTCCCACGTGGTGTGAATTCAGGGTAAACTTTATCTTTCGGCAGCAAGTTAGGTGCAAGTCCTGTACAAGTAAGTCTTGTAGTTTTGCAGGTCCGGCTGTGAGTAAGAGCGCTTAAACCATCGCGCTGCAAGCTCACACCGGGTCTCCTTGATTAGGGTGGATGTTCCGCCTGTGTTGTGGAAGAACAGATGATTCGGTCTCACCCGCAGGCGGCTGCTATATCCAAAAGGGGCCGCAATTCGTTTATTCACAGAAAGCGCTTTCTTAGTCCAATATGAATGATCGGATTATAGGAGTTTAGCCGGTTTATAGTCAGGTCCAAGTTCCTCTACGCCAGACGCGTTTCAAAGGTTGTCCACCTTCTTCCTCAGTGGCTCAGTTGGATCTGACTAGTTTGTCGGCTATTTATTCATTTTGGCTACTCAGGAGATTCTCTAGTAAACCCGAAATGGATTTAGAAGACCTGGATAATGTTGCGGTACAATGGGGCAGATGGACGCAGCATGAGAGCGTCAGACCTGTGACGCTAGGCTCCCCCCCGCCCCCTCTGCACGCTGGCCGCCCGGACCGTTCGGATCGCATGCTTGAGGTTCGTTGACCCTGCCATGCGAGACGCCAAGACGCCGATCCTGCCATGTCCTATGTGAGACGCCGATATACCAAAGCTCGGGGACTCTCTCGCTCTGGCTTCTGCCCTGCTTCTTAGCATGTCGGCGCCTGGATCCGCCTGATACCGTGGTCACCGACGTTACCTGTCTGCCACTGGGGTGGTGAGTTCTAGGGTTCCTGAGACTGATGGGGGCTGGAGGGAGTGGAGGCAATGGGTGCTGATGTTATGGGGGACTGGCGCAGGCAGCAGTGAGCTGGAGGTCCTGATATACCCTGGAAAAAAGAGGCTCCAGTGTTCCCTCCCCCTTTATGGTACTAAATTTCAACCCTTCTAACATTTAAGCCTTTTAACACCTCCATCCCTAAACCCCTCCTGGACTTAATCAGGATTAACGGACTACCATCTTTACTTACAGTGTTATTTTACTCTATCTTATGTTGAAGACTTAATAGTTAATGTGGACATTGACTCTCCTTTTTTTTTTTTTCTCTAACATCTGAGACGATTCTGAGTGTACCTGCGGAAAACAAAGACAACACCTACAACTCAGTTGTTGGGTTTTGTGGGGGTTTTTGCATTACCCCATCTCCCCCTTGTTATTGTGTTTTTTTCTCGTTCTCTCCCCGCTTTGTATTACTAACAAATTGTCAACATTTTGGTATTTCTATTTATTTATTTATCTATTTTTTTATTTTATTTTTTTTGCCGTTTCCTGTGATCTGTGGTGGGCGGTAGAAGGGAGGTAAGAAAGTGAGAGGGGGGAACCAAAATGCCACCCAAGAAAGGCCCTACGGGCGGCAGTAGTAGGAGATCAGCAACGGGGTTAGAGAGCGGGCCCAAACAGCAAGGTCTAAATAAATTTCTAGCTCCTAACTCACCAGGTTTTAGGTCCCCACAGAAGGAGAGAACGACAGAAACAGGGCCCCATGTTCCGGTGCAGGATAATGGGACTGTGGGGGAAGGCGGGGAGAGGGGATCGGTAGTGACACCTACAGAAATTGATGCAAGGATGATGAAAGACATATTTTGCACTGTATCGAGGATGGAGAATGTAATGGGAAATATAGTGACCCAGATCGGGGCAGTGCAAACGGATGTCAGCGTAATACGAGACGAGATGGAGAAAATAAGGCAGCGCTTACATGAGATGGAGGAAAAGGTCCCTGTTTTGGAACACTCGGTACAGAAATTAGAGAAAGAGGTGGTTTTATTAAAGGAAATGAATACTAGGATGGAACAAAAACTAATAAGCCAAGAAGATAGATCAAGGAGATCTAATATAAGATGTGTAGGGATCCCAGAGCGCGCAGAGGGCGATAATTGTACTGAATATATGGCGAGATGGATAAGGGAGAATTGTAGGGAGGGTACTCTTTCCCCATTGTTTGCCATTGAAAGAGCACATAGGGTCCCTACAAAAAAAGAGGGTTCCAGGAGAATTTCCTAGACAGATATTGGTTAAATGCTTATTGAGTAGGGACCGCGATATAATAATATCTGACGCAAGGACTTCCGAAAAATATCAGATACAGGGTGTAAAGAAAAGGCTATTTCCAGACTATTCTGCCCATACTAATGCCCACAGGAAAGAGTATATTGCCGTTAAAAAGAGATTAAGGGAAGCAGGTCTAAAGTATAGTTTACTTTTTCCGGCAAAATTAAGGGTGGAATATAAAGGCAGGACTGTTTTTTTTTCAGACCCCGGAAGAGGTTAGCGACTGGGCGGACGTGGAGGGCCTTTGAGGTTGGGGGTTGCGGAGGGGAAAAGAGTTAGTATGCTAAGATATGGAGTCGCCCCGACTGCTGGCCAGCAGGGGGGGGGGCTATCTATGGTGGGTGGGTATTTGTGGGTTGAGGGAAAGGGAGACGTGTATTTTTTTTTTCCTCTTATATTTTGCTTTCCCCCCGCTGCTAGATGGTTAGGATTGTTTCACTGAACGTGAGAGGTCTGCGTGAGAGAGTAAAAAGATATGCTATCCTTGAGTGGATGAAGAGGTTCCTGCCAGCTATCATCTGCCTACAGGAGACACATTTGGATAAAGAATCTCTAAGATGGCTGGAGAAGAGATGGATAGGGGATAGTTACCATTCTGTATATACTACTTATTCAAGAGGGGTCTCAATTTTGATTCACAACAAAATTAAATTTGAGTGTCTGGTATATGAGGCCAATGCTTGCGGCAGGTACCTCTTTCTATATTGTAATATAGAAGGGGTTAAAATGGTAATTGGCAAACGTATATATATTCCTCCACCATATAAGCCAGATGTTTTGTATCAACTGTACAGATTTATGTTGAACAGACAGGAATCCATAATGATTGCGATAGGAGATTATAATGCAGTAATGGATCCACTCAGGGATAGAACGTCTAGCAGAGGGGAAAGAATACAAAAAATTGATTTTTATAAACTAGCCCATGAATTTATTTGGACTGACGTTTGGCGCTTCCAGAACCCGGATGAAACCATGTATTCCTGTTATTCTAAAACACATCAAACTTGGTCTAGAATAGACATGGTCCTGGAAAATAAAAATTTGATGTCTTGTAATGGGATTAAAGTAAAGTATTTGCCCATGGCCCTATCAGATCACAATGCGGTGGTAATGGAATTAGATCTGAATAAAAAGAAGGATTTACCACTGTTTAAGTTCAACCCCCATTGGTTATCAATGATTCCAGATAAAGAGAGTATAATGGAAGAATTAAAAAAAAAAAAATTGTGAGAACAATCATTCCGCGAGTAGGTTAATTGTTTGGGACACTGCTAAAGCATATCTAAGAGGATTGCTCTTTAAAAAAGTAAATTACTGGAAAAAAATTACTAGGGAAAGGGGGACTGTACTGGAAAAAAAAAAGTTCAAGAAGCAGGAATAACATGCATAAGACACCCCACTGACCATAATAAGAAAATATGGGAGGAAGAACAGGAAAAGTTAAAGGTATATCAAATGGAGAGAAGTAGGAAAGAACTACTTTGTCAAGGGATTCGATTAGCCTCAGAGGGAGAAAAAGTTGGTAAAATTTTGGCAAATATAGTAAGAAATCAACGAGGGAAATCCTGGATAGGGGCGATTAAAGATAAAAGGGGCGAAATAATAAATACACCTGAAGGAATTAAAGAAGTGTTCCTGGAATATTTCCAGGAGGTATATAAGTCCAAGGTACAATACTCAAAACAAGATTTAGATCTATACCTAGATCGGATCCCCCTTAGGGAGATATCCCATGCCCCCAAATTTTTTTTAGAAAAAGCAATATCGATGGCGGAAATAAATAAGGTTTTGGGACAGGTAAAATCCGAAAAAGCATCGATCCCCACGGATATTGAAAAGAATGGGTGTTAGAGTTTCGGATAATTGTACAAAATGTGGGGGAGAGAATGCTGATTTAACCACTTCCCATCTGGGCCATTTGCCCCCTTCCTGACCAGGCCTAATTTTGCAAAACTGACATATCTCACTTCATGTGGTAATAACTTTGGAACGCCTTTATTTATCCAAGTCATTCAGAGATTGTTTTCTCGTGACACATTGTACTTCATGATAGTCATAAATTTGAGTCAAAATATTTCACCTTTATTTATGAAAACATCCCAAATTTACCCAAAAATTTGAAAAATTCGCAATTTTCTACATTTCAATTTCTCTGCTTTTAAAACAGAAAGTGATACCTCATAAAATATTTATTATTTAACATTCCCCATATGTCTACTTTATGTTGGCATCATTTTGGAAATGTCATTTTATTTTTTTAGGACGTTAGAAGGCTTAGAAGTTTAGAAGAAATTCTTCAAATTTTTAAGAAAATTGCCAAAACCCACTTTATAAAGGACCAGTTCAGGTCTGAAGTCACTTTGTGGGGCCTACATAGTGGATACCCCCATAAATGACCCCATTGTAGAAACTACACCCCTCAAGTTACTCAAAACTGATTTTACAAACTTTGTTAACCCTTTATGCGTTCCACAAGAATTAAAGGAAAATGGAGATCAAATTTTTAAATTTCACTTTTTGGGCAGATTTTCCATTTTAATCCAATTTTTTTCTTTAACACATCGATGGTTAACAGCCAAACAAAACTCAATATTTATTACCCAGATTCTGCGGTTTACAGAAACACCCCACATGTGGTCATAAACGGCTGTATGGGCACACGGCAGGGCGCAGAAGAAAAGGAACTCCACATGGTTTTTAGATGCCATGTCCCATTTGAAGCCCCCTGATGCACCCTTACAGTAGAAACTCCCAAGAAGTGACCCCATTTTGGAAATTAGGGGATAAGGTGCCAGTTTTATTAGTACTATTTTTGGGTACATATGATTTTTTGATCATTCATTATAACACTTTATGGGGCAAGGTGACCAAAAAATTGGTTGTTTTAGCACAGTTTCTATTTATTTATTTTTACAGCGTTCACCTGAGGGGTTCAGTCAAGTGACATTTTAATAGAGCAGATTGTTACGGACGTGGCGATACCTAATATGTATACTTTTTCTCATTTATTAAAGTTTTACACAATAATAGCATTTTTGAAACAAAAAAATTATGTTTTAATGTGTCCATGTTCTGATAGCTATAGTTTTTTTATTTTTTGAGAGATTTTCTTATGTAGGGGCTCATTTTTTGCGGGATGAGGTGACTGTTTTATTGGTACCATTTTGTGGGACATACTCGTTTTTGATCACTTGGTGTTGCACCTTTTGTGATGCAAGGTGACAAAAATTGCTTGTTTTGACACAGTTTTTTTTTTTTTTTTACGGTGTTCATCTGAGGGGTTAGCTCATGTGATATTTTTATAGAGCTGGTTTTTACGGACGCGGCAATACCTAATATGTATACTTTTTATTTGTTTCACTTTAACACAATAATAGCATTTTTGAAACCAAAAAATGATGTTTTAGTGTCTCCATGTTCTAAGAGCTATAGTTTTTTGAGAGATTTTCTTATGTATGGGCTCATTTTTTGCGGGATGAGGCGACGGTTTTATTGGTACCATTTTGTGGGACATACGCGTTTTTGATCACTTGGTGTTGCACCTTTTGTGATGCAAGGTGACAAAAATTGCTTGTTTTGACACAGTTTTTTTTTTTTTTTTTTACGGTGTTCATCTGAGGGGTTAGCTCATGTGATATTTTTATAGAGCTGGTTTTTACGGACGCGGCAATACCTAATATGTATACTTTTTATTTGTTTCACTTTAACACAATAATAGCATTTTTGAAACCAAAAAATGATGTTTTAGTGTCTCCATGTTCTAAGAGCTATAGTTTTTTGAGAGATTTTCTTATGTATGGGCTCATTTTTTGCGGGATGAGGCGACGGTTTTATTGGTACCATTTTGTGGGACATACACGTTTTTGATCACTTGGTGTTGCACCTTTTGTGATGCAAGGTGACAAAAATTGCTTGTTTTGACAGGTTTTTTTTTTGTTTTTTTTTACGGTGTTCACCTGAGGGGTTACCTCATGTGATATTTTTATAGAGCTGGTTTTTACGGACGTGGCAATACCAAATATGTCTATTTTATTTTATTTTTTCTATTTTTAATTTTTTTTTTTATTCCTTACTTGGGGACCTTTTTTTTTTTTTACATGTGAAACTTTTTTTTATTTTATTTTTTTCAACCCTTTATTTTTTTTATTTTTATTTTACACTTTTCGTCCCCCATAAGGTCATACAAGACCTCTGGGGGACATTTGCTTCACTTTTTCTTTTTTTTTTTTCACTGTTGATTTCTCCTGTAACTGGGGCTGACATAGTAGCCCCAGTTACAGAAGAAATGCACCCCCCAGAGAGGCTGTACAGCGCAATACAGCGCTGTACAGCCTCAGTGCAGGGCTGATCGAGGTCTCTGAAAGACCTCACACAGCTCCTGCACTCTCCGATCCGCCGGGCCGGAACAGGAAGCGCACAGCGCTTCCTGCTCTGCAGACACAGCGCTCGGTGAGCGCTGTGTCTGCAGCGATCCGGAAGGCAGGGACACCTGGGCACTGTCCCTGCCTTCTCTCTGGGTTGCCCTGCTGTCACTGACAGCGGGCAACCCGATCAGCAGCTGCACGATTAGCGTGCAGCTGCTATTTCTGAAAGGACGTTTTAAAACGTGCTTTCAGAAATAGAGGTCCACCCATAGGACGTTTATATCCTATGGGCAGACTTAAAGCGGTTAATACATTGTTTCTGGAGATGTCCTAGACTGTTTAGATACTGGACAGAAATAACAGATACTGTATACCTAATTTTGAAGGTTCAAATAGCAGAAGATCCCGTGACTTGTATTTTGGGGGCAACCGAACATTTGAGCCTAAATAGAGATACACGAATGGTCTTGAGTAAAGTGCTATTCCAAGCTAGACTCCTAATACTTAAGAAATGGGTAGGGGCGGACCCTCCAACAGTTCGACAGTGGAGAAAAGCAGTCGACAACCTCATTAAAGAAGAACGAGTGATGGAGGGCCATAGTAGAAAAGTAAAAAGTGTCGATGAAATATGGAAGAAATGGTTACTTTAGGGCTGGATAGATTGAGGAATTATTAAATTTTTTTTTCTTTTGTTTTTTTCTTTGTTATTTACTTCACGTCTCCCTCTCCCTCCCCACAAGGTTGGTAGGAGGGTGGGTAAATGGGGATTGAAAATATGTGTCTATGTATAGAAAGTAATAATAATGTAGGCTGGCTCACAATATTTTTGCATGCAAATTTATTAATACACTTATTAAAACAAACACCAACTTAGTGTCGACATATCAGCATAAATACATTGAATAGGTATATAAAGTGCGGAGCTCACGCACAAAACTTAAAAAGCTGGAGTACTCCAAAATATAAATAAGAGCTTATGACTAGGGTGCAACTGCAAGAATCAATTGTATTACTCAAATGTCCATAGATTTACAGTATATGCCGATTTAACAGCTTGTGGGAACCATATGGTTCAAAGAATGTCCTTCCTGCAAACTCCTACAACGAAAGCTCTGTTCTCAGGTGCCGTTCAGCAGTAATACACCGCTTTCAATCAATAGCGCTCCACTTATTTTTTCCTTCTTACGGAGCGAGCTTCCAACCTGTTCTCACAGCGTCCCACGTGACCGGCTGGATGCATTGCACACCTACTGAGGAAGGAACACAGTTCCGAAACGCGTCTAGTGTGGACACAGACCTGGCTACTGGTGCGGTTTTTATATGTGCAAGAAAAGAACTCTTTTTGAATATTGGGAGAACTACCTTCAAAGTTTTCATCCACTGATCACTGACAAGTTGGTCTAAATCTATGTGGATACATCAAATTTTGCTGAATAGCATCAAACAAACTCTGCTTTAACAACCTCCGTTAAATCGACGGGCTCAAACACTTACGAACTCAGCTACATTAGCTTCCGCTAACCTGACGGCTCCAAGCGCCTACGTCATTAACCAGCGAATTACCATCCAGCCGGTCACGTGGGACGCTGTGAGAACAGGTTGAAAGCTCGCTCCGTAAGAAGGAAAAAGTAAGTGGAGCGCTATTGATTGAAAGCGGTGTATTACTGCTGAACGGCACCTGAGAACAGAGCTTTCGTTGTAGGAGTTTGCAGGAAGGACATTCTTTGAACCATATGGTTCCCACAAGCTGTTAAATCGGCATATAAATCTATGGACATTTGAGTAATACAATCGATTCTTGCAGTTGCACCCTAGTCATAAGGTCTTATTTATATTTTGGAGTACTCCAGCTTTTTAGGTTTTGTGCTTGAGCTCCGCACTTTATATACCTATTCAATGTATTTATGCTGATATGTCGACACTAAGTTGGTGTTTGTTTTAATAAGTGTATTAATAAATTTGTATGCAAAAATATTGTGAGCCAGCCTACATTATTATGATTTGCCTTTTATTTCAGTTGGTTACTGACAGGCTGAGCTCCAGTAGTTTGCTGGTAGAGCTTTTCTCAATATATATTTATGTATAGAAAGTACCAGTAGGTTTTTGATAGATTAAAAATGTAATTTTCTTTTATTGATGATGAAATCTCAGATGATGAAAATAAAGAGATATTTAAAAAAAAACTATATATTTTATATATAACATATAATTTTAGGATTAAAATCTGTTTAGGATATATTATATATTTATATGGTGACTATTGCTTATACTTATATTTATATATACCACTATCAATAAATCAGTGTCGTTTTGCCAACTTTGTGGTCCAGTTATAAGAGTGGCCACTCTTTCTACATTACAATTAGTGTAAATAGGTGACAGCTGGGAGAAGGAAAGGAGATGACAAAGTGAAACCAAAACAAAGAACGTCATGCAAGAGGTAGAGAAGAACGTCTGACAGACCTTCTCAGAGAACTGGCGGTGACAGCAGGCCACTCCATTTGAAGTAGCCCAGTCTCCAGCAGCCATTCCATAATGATGCGACCTCGATGAGCTGGCGCATTGTTGTCCATGAGGATGAAATTAGGCCTGTGTTGTTCATTCAGAGGCACAATGGATTAATGATGTTATTTAAGTAGCATGGGCTTGTCACTGTTCCACTCACAAAGTGTAGGGCAGTTCTGTATTGAATAGACACACCTGCCCACACTGTAACACCACCACCATGCTTGGGTAATTTATTGAGTTTACCTTGAGCAAAGACATATATAGGATATTAGAGGTCAAAACGAAATGCTCTCACCAGCTCTGAGTCTGCTGCAAAAAAGAAAGACACAGGAAGAGTACAACAGGATGTGATGTCACCGAAAGGGAGGAGTAGGATTTACATAATACATTCAAAAACCTATAGCAAGAATGACCACAGGATGGCAGCATTACATAACATGGTAATGATATGATAACACAAATACAGCAATTAATCTTAGGCTACTTTCACACCTGCGTTCGATCGGATCCGCTCTGAACGGATCCGCTCATATTAATGCAGACGGTGGCTCCGTTCAGAACGGATCTGTCTGCGTTAGAACTTAGAAAAAATTTCTAAGTGTGAAAGTAGCCTGAGGGGATCCGTTCAGACTTTACATTGAAAGTCAATAGGGGACGGATCGGCTTGAAGATTGAGCCATATGGTGTCATCTTCAAGCGGATCCGTTTCCATTGACTTACATTGTAAGTCGGAACGGATCCGCTCGCCTCCGCACGGCCAGGCGGACACCCGAACGCTGCTTGCAGCGTTCAGGTGTCCGCTCACTGAGCGGAGCGGAGGGTGAGCGCTGGCAGGCAGATGCATTCTCAGTGGATCCGCCTCCACTGAGAATGCATTAGGGCCAGACGGCTGCGTTCAGGGCCGCTTGTGAGCCCCTTCAAACGGAGCTCACGAGCGGACACCTGAACGCAGGTGTGAAAGGAGCCTTAAATGGAAGAAATAAATGCTGGGACAGCACACTCCCCATCTATAATCCTAGGATTTCACACTATATGCAAAACATGAATGTCCATATGATGTTCAATGAAAATACTGGAACCTGAAAGACAAAAGGCAATAAGGAAAACACAGTAAACTACAATGGGTGTATAGGAACAGTCCAATGTCTGGAATTTTAGGAATAGTCCGGAGATGGGCGACTAAATGGAAGAAAAGTTCTTACAAGTTCCTCAAGGTAGAAGAAATCATTTCTCAACGAGTAAGAGGAGAGCAATCTCAGATGCAGGCCTCATGAAGGACTTGGAATCACCTTGTTTTGAGACTGTGTGAGGGTTAAGACTCCATGTTGTGTCCTCAGCCTCCATGTTTGTATGTCATACTGCCATTTTTTGTGTAATGAACTGTGAGCTTCTTGTGGAAAATTACTGTAACTTCAAGGTCACTCCAACGCTCATTAGAAAGGAAACTTAACAAGCATTAAGAGTACTAGCATTTGGGTAGCACCCACAGTTAAAATTAAAGGGAACCTGTCACCAGTTTTATGGTGTCCTAACTAAGGGCAACTGATTCACTTAGCAAAATGCTGGGTCACTTTCTTTAATTGACCCAGTCAATCTGCCAACATCTTGTATTGAAAAGCTCCAGCTGATAATGGTAAGTCATGAATATTCATGAGCTTCTGACTCTTCCCGCCCACCTGCTGCTGAATGACAGTTTGTTTCCATAGGAATCAGCAGCAGGTGGGCAGGGGAGTGGCTATAGCTCTGAATTAAATATACGCCGGACTCAATGACATCATGCCGGACTTGAATCAGCTCATTAGCATGCAGCCTTTTTGTGTGTATATTATGAGGTAACCATCTGTCACACCAGTAAGTGAATACATCTAAGGCACTTTTTAGTAGTTAATGATTGTATATAATTAGTTAGATTATAATCAAATATCCACATGACAGGTTCCCTTTAAGGAGACGTTCTAGGCATATAGCCAAAAAGATGCTCATTTCAGATTGTGATTTTAATGAGTTAATGACGTAAATGTTTGACTACGTCAAATTCAAAATTTTCAGTTGAATGTTTCCAATGTGGCCTGGCCCTTCCTGCCTGCAGGCTGCACACTGATCTATAATAGCAGGCATTAGGGAATAATAAGTCCTCGTGAGTCCCCCATATACATGAGCAACATGACATTATTATACTGAGGGAGGAGGGGGGGCGGTCAAAACTTGTTCATACAGTATAATGTCTCCTTGTGGCCCCCATACAGTATAACGTCTCCTAGTGGCTGCCTCACACAGTATAATGCCTCCTTGTGGCTGCCCCACACAGTATAATGTCACCTTATGGCTGCCCCATACAGTATAATGTTTCCTTGTGGCTGACCCCATACAGTATAATGTCACCTTGTGCCCCTACACAGTATAACATCTCCTTGTGGCTGCCCCCACACAGTATAACATCTCCTTGTGGCTGCCCCCATACAGTATAACATCTCCTTGTGGCTGCCCCATACTGTATAATGTCGCCTTGTGGCTTCCCCATACAGTATAATGTTTCCTTGTGGCTGACCCTATACAGTATAATGTCACCTTGTGCCCCTACACAGTATAACATCTCCTTGTGGCTGCCCTTATACAGTATAATGTCTCCTTGTGGCTGCCCCCATACAGTATAATGTCTCCTTGTGACCCCCATACAGTATAATGTCTCCTTGTGGCTGCCCTACACAGTATAATGTCACCTTGTGGCGGCCCCCATACTGTATAATGTCTCCTTGTGGCTGCCCCACACAGTATAATGTCACCTTGTGGCTGCCCCCATACAGTATAATGTTACCTTGTGGCTGCCTCATACAGTATAACGTCTCCTCGTGGCCCCCATACAGTATAACCTCTCCTTGTGGCTGCCCCACACAGTATAACGTCTCCTTGTGGCTGCCCCCATACAGTATAACGTCTCCTTGTGGCTGCCCCCATACAGTATGACTTCTCCTTGTGGCTGCTCCATACAGTATAATGTCTCCTTGTGGCTGCTCCGTACAGTATAATGTCTCCTTGTGGCTGCCCCATACAGTATAATGTCTCCTTGTGGCTGCCCCATACTGTATAATGTCACCTTGTGGCTGCCCCATACTGTATAATGTCACCTTGTGGCTGCCCCATACAGTATAATGTTTTCTTGTGGCTGAACCTCAACAGTATAATGTCACCTTGTGCCCCTACACAGTATAACATCTCCTTGTGGCTGCCCTTATACAGTATAATGTCTCCTTGTGGCTGCCCCCATACAGTATAACGTCTCCTTGTGGCCCCCATACAGTATAATGTCTCCTTGTGGCTGCCCCACACAGTATAATGTCACCTTGTGGCTGCCCCCATACAGTATAATGTCACCTTGTGGCTGCCCCATACAGTATAATGTCACCTTGTGGCTGCCCCCATACAGTATAATGTCACCTTGTGGCTGCCCCATACAGTATAATGTCTCATTGTGGCTGCCCTCATACAGTATAATGTCTTCTTGTGCCTACCCAATACAGTATAACGTGTCCTTGTGGCTGCCCCCATACAGTATAATGTCTCCTTGTGGCTGCCCCCATACAGTATAATGTCTCCTTGTGGCTGCCCCCATACAGTATAACCTCTCCTTGTGGCTGCCCCCCATACAGTATGACTTCTCCTTGTGGCTGCCCCCCATACAGTATGACTTCTCCTTGTGGCTGCCCCCCATACAGTATGACTTCTCCTTGTGGCTGCCCCCATACAGTATAACGTCTCCTTGTGGCTGCCCCCATACAGTATGACTTCTCCTTGTGGCTGCCCCCATACAGTATGACTTCTCCTTGTGGCTGCCCCCATACAGTATGACTTCTCCTTGTGGCTGCTCCATACAGTATAATGTCTCCTTGTGGCTGCCCCATACAGTATAATGTCTCCTT
The DNA here is from genome assembly GCF_014858855.1 of Bufo gargarizans. Classification (NCBI taxonomy): domain Eukaryota; kingdom Metazoa; phylum Chordata; class Amphibia; order Anura; family Bufonidae; genus Bufo; species Bufo gargarizans. The sequence continues at coordinate 52,333,599 of NC_058090.1, forward strand.
CTGGCTGTCCTACACAGTATAATGTCTACTTCTGGCTGCCCTACACAGTATAATGTCTCTCCGTTTTTCTTTTAAACAGGTATTTCTTGCGATATATATCGTTATTGCCATAAATTTCTTAATATCGTTATCGTCTGAATATTTTTTATATCGCCCAACCCTAGTTCAATATCAGCTTTACATTGCATAAACGTTCTCCAAAACGGTTTACAGACTTTGTCTTGGTCCCAGCAGGCTTTAGCATTAAAATGGCAGGCAAACTCAACTCTGCTACATCTGTTGCTCTATGAACCTGCTGTACTAACAGGCTGACTTCAGAACTTGGCTTCTTCTTTATGCTGCAACTTCTCTCTTTGTAGTCTGTCTTTTAATTAGGCCAATCTCCTCCTGGCTCCTGAGGCTCCAAACTACGGCCTCCATATCCAGCAGAGCTGAAGGTGCTATGGCTGGCTTGGCTTTGCTTGGCCTGGGCACGTCCAGCAGAGACGTGCCTAGTACTTGCTTCCTTCCCCTAGCAGGGGGTAAGCTAGACTGCAACTGAACTTGGACCCCCCCCCCTACCTGCAGGAAATGGGACTCCACAGAGGGGGGTTAGAATAAAATGGTAAGTTCCATTTTATGTACCTGTAGCTCTGCCGTGTTTGCTGCCACCTGCTGGTGAACCAGGCACATTACACGTGAACATAAACAGTTACAAAATAGGAAATGCACAGTGTTTGGACCTGAAATAAATACACATGATGACATGAGGTTAACAAGTAAAGACAGTAGTGGGGTGAAGAAGTGGTAATACCACTCTGGGGCATTACACATCCTGCCAACCAAACTATTCACCAACAAGGGCACCCCAATTACCACCAACAGGAGTCCCTAAAAGGCCCTAATTGTGCCTGAGGGAAGAAAGGGTGCGCCCTCCATTCACTGCATGGTCCGAAAGAACATTCGAGTGAGGGAAGCCACTATGAACCACCAACACTCCTATCATTGTCACAACTATCACTCCCCTCCTCCCACCTCCCCCCCTGCAGGTCACTGCACTTTGAACGTGTCTCCCATAGTTTGCCTTCTTTACCTACTTGGATCAGTACACAAGTGAAAGCGCTACTCCTACAAGTATTATCACCCGCCAAGCAGTCCACATGCAGCATGGGTCCATACTAAGGAACATATCTACAAGAAATGTAGAAAATATAATTAGAAATACCCATTACATGAAATATATCCTTCAAAAAATGTATTTTGCCAGCACGCCACTTTGACTAATCTTACATTCGTGCATTTTAGCCATATGAATGGGAGCCTACTGCCCCACTACAATAATGAATCAAATCCATTAACTGCGATAAATTATGTGAATAATCACATGGTAAATAATCAATATATTATCTCTAAATGTAATCTATAGGTCGTGCAAGAAGTAACCATAATCTCTTCTAATGCTTCTCTTGTGTTGTAGTTATCTTGTACTTCGCTGGGTCTGTTCATTGAAGAGTGTCAGGGCTGAAATGAAACATGGTCTGACGCTTGGGGAGTGGAGAACCCATGACACGGAGGGAGGATTGGCAGGAGCAGCTGCATGAGCAGCGAGGATTATTACCAATACATAACATGCCCCACACTCACTCTCTTATACTTTACTGCTCAGTACTTCTCAGAAAAACACATTGTAAGCAATGTATTTCTGCAGATCTGGACGTCCGAAACCTCTCTGAGAATGAATACATTTGTGGGGTCAGAGATTGGTAAAAATTAAGAAAACATTTACTCTCTATGGGTTTGTTCACATTTGAGTTGGAGGCAGAGAGAAAAGTCTTGCATGCAGGACTTTTTTCTCCATTTCCCAAATGGAAAACAAATGAAAAACAAATGGAAAACAAATGAACCTAATTACAGTCAATGGGACCTGTTTGGGTCAGTTATGTGCCGAATTGGGTACTTCGGTTGTGTTTGTTGTTCTGCTCCTATAAATGAGGATAATACCAGAAATATATGGCGGTGGTGTGAACCCAGACTAATTTGTTTGTCTGTAGAGCAACATCCTCTAAGTAGACGTGACCTATGCAATTTTCTGTTTTGTGGTTTTATATTTATTCTGAATTTTTTTCACATCTTCTACAGTACATTAATATTTGTCTCTCTGTCCCATAATGCATTATATGTCCATTAAAGAGGTCATCTCATGACTAATGTAAAAAATGAAAATCAAGAGATCATATAGTGCATGACAGCAACAAAGCTAGAACCAGCCCTGTACCTCACATGGGTCGAGAGATCTCCCCATTCATTGCTCTGCTAGATTTATATCAAGCCGACAGCTCTAGGGGAGTGTATTTTCTGCTGCAGCTAAGGGGGCGTGTCAATGCTCCACCTATCACAGCTTAGGAGGCGTGCCCATGCTCCACCTATCCCAGCTCACGAGGTAGTTGAAGGATGAAACTGAGCATGTGCGGCCATCTCAGGGAGCACGACAAAGAAATACGGAAAAAAGCAAACAGCAGGAGGCGTTATACAGATATAATTGATTGAATAACTCAGTGGCTATGCAAAATTTTTAATTATATGCAATTACAAAATAATTCAGATCCAGGTGCTGGTTTGAAAACTGTAGAATATTATTTGTGGGACAACCCTTTTAAGTACAAAGTATAAACTACCTCACCCCATATAAAACATTCTACAATTTTAATGCATCGTATGTTGATATGTACACTCATAGAATGTAGATCCTTTCAGTGGCGTAGCGTGGGTTGCCAGCACCCGGGGCAAGCCAATTATTGGGCCCCCCAAACTGTTGACACGCCCCTTTTTTCCCAGATAATGTAGTAGATGTCAACTGCAGTCCTATGTAACACCACACGTAACACATTGATAACTCTCTGAGTACAGATAATCTAGTAGATGGATGGGAGGCCCTAGAATTCAGAGCACACACAGTGTGGCCTGAAGTCCCCCCCCCCCCCCAACCCTACCATGAAAGAAATATGTGGCTGGACGTTACATATATTGGTACAAAAAATACAGTATAATACAGCAGCACATACCTCTTACATCCAGTCACGTCTCCTCTGAGGTACACTCTTTCCTTAACATCTTCATTCGGAGAGAAGACATGATACCTTCTTTTAGCCGTGTCTCGTCTCTGCAGAGTTTATCACAGAAAAATGTTTTTAGATTTCTCACTTTACTATCATCCTCTCCTCCTGTTGCCTCAACAATGTGATCCTGCTGCTACCCCCAATACTGTGCTAGTACCATACAGCTAGTCCCCCATAATAATACACTCCCAAACTGTCTTCAATGGTAATAGTGTTCCCTGAATCACCATCAGTAGCAACCCCATTAGTTTGAATGTGCTCCATATTGCGGTCAATAATAAAGCCCCCTCAGCATCCCAGTATTAATAATGCCTCCATAGGGCTCCTAGTAGAAATAAGGCCTCCTATAGTGCCCCCAGCAGTAACAAGGCCCCTCCATAAAGTACCCCTATAAGAGCCCTCAATAGAAATAAAGTCCCCTATAGTGTCAACAGTAGTTATAATGCATCCTATAGTGGTCCGAGTATTTATAAATGTAGTGTCCCACTAGGTAAAGGTGGGCACTACACAAGTTAATGTGTTTTATTGCATTTGTGTATTTCCCCTGTGTTAACTGGGTTTCAGGTCTGTCAGGGTGCAGTTTAGCCTCCCAGACATTAGAGGGAGCTAGAGAGCCCTAAATATATATATAGGAAGGCCCAGTGTCAAGGAACCATGAACCAGACGTACAACAAGAGATACGTGGAAATAAGAAGGCTTTATTGCAAATCAAGCTGTAAGCAAAAGTCCAAACGGATGGCTAAACCGAAGCAGGGTCTTGCGAAGCCAGAGGTCAGGAGCCAGAAGGGTAGTCATACGAAGCCAGGATCAGGAACCAGAAGGGTAGTCAGACGAAGCCAGGATCAGGAACCAGCGGGGTAGTCAGACGAGGCCAGGATCAGGAACCAGAAGCAGCAGCAGTCTTAGAAGCATGTGCACACAGGAGGACCAAGCAAGGAACTGAAGCCACAGACCTCCTATATATGAGCTAGGCATCCAGCTCCTCCCAGTGGGAAGGAGAAGCCGCAGGGTGGGAGGCTACAAGAAACCAAGATGGCCGCCAGCACATGTCAAACGAAGGAGAACAGCAAGAAGGTAAGACCATGACAGTACCTCCCCCTCAAGGGCCCCTCCTCCGCGGAGTAAGGAACGGTTTCTGAGGGAAGCGTGCGTGGAAGGCTCGGAGCAAGGCAGGAGCATGGACATCTGCGGAGGGAACCCAGGAACGCTCCTCTGGACCATAACCACGCCAATGGACCAAAAACTGCAACCGACCGCGGACCAGGCGTGAGTCCAGGATATTGCTCACCTCATACTCCTCACGATTGCCCACTTGGACCGGACGAGGCTGAGGAACCGAGGAAGTGAAACGATTACACACCAATGGCTTCAACAGGGAGACATGAAACACGTTGGAGATCCGCATGCCAGGAGGAAGCGCAAGGGCATAGGCTACCGGGTTTACCCTGCGAAGCACTCGGAAGGGACCAACAAAGCGAGGCGCCAGCTTGGGAGTGGGCACTCGAAGGTTGAGGTTGCGGGTGGACAACCATACACGGTCTCCGACCTGGTAGGAAGGAGCGGGCGCTCGTCTGCGATCTGCCTGGAGTCTCTGGCGCTGCGCAGAGACCTCAAGGGACCTCTGGATCTGTACCCAAGAAGCACGTAGGACGGAAAGGTGATCCTCCACAGCCGGAATATCCTGGGGAGAGAATACCTCCGGTAACACGGCAGGTTGGAACCCATAATTGGCCATGAAGGGAGACGTCCCAGAGGAAGAGTTCACCGCCGTGTTCCTGGCAAACTCAGCCCAAGGCAGGAGGTCAACCCAATTGTCTTGGTGATCGGAGACATAGCAACGAAGGAATTGCTCCAAGGCCTGATTGGATCGTTCTGCGGCCCCATTGGACTGAGGGTGGTAGGCCGAGGAGAAAGAGAGATGAATCCCCAACTGGGAGCAAAAGGCGCGCCAGAACCTGGACACAAACTGACTCCCCCGATCCGACACAATCTCCTTGGGCAAACCGTGCAACCGGAAGACCTCCCTGGCGAAAATCGTGGCCAACTCTTGTGCAGAGGGTAACTTCTTGAGAGGAACACAGTGGCACATTTTGGAAAACCGATCCACAATCATGAGAATGACCGTATGGCCTCGGGATGCAGGGAGGTCCACAATGAAATCCATCCCCAGGTGTGACCATGGGCGCTCCCCGGTGGCTATGGGTTGCAAAAGGCCCAACGGAAGGTGCCGAGGGGACTTACTCTGGGCACAAACGGAGCATGCTGCTACATATGCGGCGATGTCGGAACGTAGAGAAGGCCACAGGGGCGTAGCTATAGGCTCATGGGCCCTGGTGCAAGAGTTCAATTTGGGCCCCCCTACCCTCAATCAGGGGTCAAGTCCTGGGAAAAAAAGTGTGGGAACTCACCCAAGATCCACTGCAACCCCCCCCCCCCCTCCAAAAAATAAAAAAGCACAGAAAATCTAGCATGCTGTAATTTGTGTCGCTGCGGACTAAAAAATAAATTAAAAAAATAGCACTTTTAGAAAAGTTTGTCCTGGGATTCGATCTCATGACCTCTACACAGCAGAAGCAAGGCATATGCCCTCACAGCTATGAAAGCTGTCTAGCTTGCTGCTTAAAAAAAAATATATATAAGACTTCTACTGTAGGTAACTTTGCCCACTGTGTATGGATGTAGCAGAGCTGGGTGTGTTGGGGCAGCTGTCATGTGTATGGTTGTACACTAGGTATCAGTACACAAGGTATCAGTAGAAGTATCAGAAAAAGAAAAAAAAACACTTTTAGTTTGTCCTGGGATTCGAACTCATGACCTCTACACATTACAGGCAAGGCATTTACCCTCACAGCCATAAAAGCTGTTGAGGTAGTTGTTTAAAAAAAAAAAACTAAGACTTCTACTTATACCTAGTGTACTGATACCTAGTGTACAACCATACACATGACAGCTGCCCCAACACACCCAGCTCTGCTACATCCATACACAGTGGGCAGCTGTCATGTGTATGGTTGTACACTTGGTATCAGTAAACTAGGTATCAGTAGAAGTCTTATAAAAAAAAAAAAAAAACACTTTTAGAAAAGTTTGTCCTGGGATTCGAACTCATGACCTCTACACATCAGAGGCAAGGCATTTACCCTCACAGCCATAAAAGCTGTCAAGGTAGCTGTTTAAAAAAAAAAAAAATAAGACTTCTACTTATACCTAGTGTACTGATACCTAGTGTACAACCATACACATGACAGCTGCCCCAACACACCCAGCTCTGCTACATCCATACACAGTGGGCAGCTGTCATGTGTATGGTTGTACACTAGATAGCAGTACACTAGGTATAATTAGAAGTCTTATATTTAAAAAAAAAAAAAAATAAGACTTCTACTTATACCTAGTGTACTGATACCTAGTGTACAACCATACACATGACAGCTGCCCCAACACACCCAGCTCTGCTACATCCATACACAGTGGGCAGCTGTCATGTGTATGGTTGTACACTAGATAGCAGTACACTAGGTATAATTAGAAGTCTTATATTTTTTTTTTAAGCAACTACCTAGACGGCTTTCATGGCTGTGAGGGTAAATGCCTTCCTCTGATGTGTAGAGGTCGTGAGTTCGAATCCCAGGACAAACTTTTCTAAAAGACATTCTAAATGATCTCGTAGTGAAGGAGATGATGTCATTAGGGGGCGGGGCGCCATGAGAGGAGTCGCAGGCAGCGGCACCGCACAGACAGCTTCCTCTCAACTGAAGCCGCCCCTCCTCCCTTAACCTGCCCTGCACAGTGCGCTCCGTCTCCCCCTGTGAATCTGATTCAGCTGTGTTCTCCTGGCTTGAGGCTGAAAGGGAACGGCGTTCCTGCCATGAAAAAAGTGCAGGAACGCCGTTCCCATGCGTTCCCCCTCCACTCGACCCCTGCCCTCAATACAGTTTCCTAACACCACCAGACCCCTGCACGCCCACCATGCCCACTAGCAGAACTAAAATCTCACAGAGAAAATACATTTTGATCCAATAAGTGCATAATAATAATGATGATAAGGATGCCATCTAAAAGTAGTACATTTTTTATTTTTTTTGAAAAGTAGGCACTGTCTGTGGCAGCATAGTGACTTCTGTGTTACAGGGGGGCTGTCCTCGCTGCCAAAGAATCTCCCCCTGCCACTTGATTGACAGGAACGGATATCTTGCCGTACCAGGACAATTGCACGCCTGCGCTGCTGCTCAGAGTAGTGGCGCATGTGCTTAGACTCAGAGGCTCTGCTGGAACAGAGACTGTGCATTCACTGCAAACCAGAAGTAGCAGCACATGTACTCTGCTCTTCTACCATTGTAGCAGCAGTGCAGGAGGGAGACTTTCAGGGCCCCACAACATGTCCAGAGACTCCAGCCTCCAGCCCTATCATTCAAGAGGCAGGGACAGATGAGATTCCTCATCTGTAGCAGCCAGCAGGGACAGTCGCAGACTGGGGGTGGGGGGGTTAGTTTATCACGCTGCCAGTTAATACATCCCTGATGTATTAACTGACCAATAACATGGAGATCCCAGTGCCAGCTGCCTTGCTGGTGGACGATTGGCATATACATCTGCTGTGGCCCACAGCAGAAGTATATGCCAATCGTCCACCAGCAAGGCAGCTGGCACTGGGATCTCCATGTTATTGGTCAGTTAATACATCAGGGACCCCCTGGCATGGGGCCTGGGCATAGCTAAGTGCAAACAGGGTGATCCTCAGGCAGGACCGGGTGGCTGCCCTCGTCCACCAGCCTGTCCCCAATGCCAGTCAATACCCCCTTAGGAAATCTCTCATCAGATGTGAGAGCAGCAGCGATCGATCAGCCAGGATTAATGTGCACAGTGGGAGGCCCCCCCTTAGGCAGGCGACAAACTGCCCCCCCCCCCCCTCATTCTTAGGCAAGTGACAAATTCAGCTCTGCTACATCTACAATGAGCAACTACAACAAATGTAATGCCAAACTGCAGTTCCTCTATGTGATGCCTTGGATAGCTTCCACTGGACCCACAGCCTGTGGGTCCAGTGGAAGCTATCCAAGGCATCACATAGAGGAACTGCTGTTTGGCATTACATTTGTTGTAGTTGGTCATTGTAGATGTAGCAGAGCTGAATTTGTCACTTGCCTAAGAATGAGGGGGGGGGGGGCAGTTTGTCGCCTGCCTAAGGGGGGGCCTCCCACTGTGCACATTAATTCTTGCTTATCAATCACTGCTGGCCTGCTGCAGTCACATCTGATGAGACTGAGATTTCCTAAGGGGGTATTGACTGGTCTGGGCTTATCACAATCTCACCGGCGCTCTCGATCAGCCACCAGGCAGGTCAGGGGACTCACTCAGGCCAGGGACAGTCACTTACTGGACCGGACCAGGACCCCGGTCGGACGGTCCAGTAGTTTATCACTCCGCCGGCGCCACGCTCACCTCAGTATATCAACACAGGATAGGAGAAAAGAGTCACTCGCAAGTTCGCAGCACCTCTGCACACAGTTTCCACTTCCTGAACTGAAGCCGCTCCCCCTCCTCACTTCGCCTGCCCTGCACAGTCAGGGCTCACCTCTCAGCCTCCGCTCCGCGTGAATGTTGATTTTAGTTATCAGCTGCGGGCTGCGTTCTCCTGGCTTGAGGGGGCCCCGTGGGCCCCCCTGACTTAGGGGCCCGGTCGCAATTGCGACCGCTGCGACCCCTATAGCTACGCCAGTGGAAGGCCACCAGAACAGACGTGAAACAGCCCAGGACAGCTGATTCTTTCCAGGATGCCCCGCGGCCTTGGAGTTATGGTAGGTTCGCAACAACCGAGTGCGCAACTCCTCAGGCACAAAACATCTGCCGTTGGGTCTCCCAGAGGGAGCACCAGATTGAGCCGCCAAAATCTGCTCACCCAGGGGAGAGGTCAGGCTGGTGCGAATGGCGGCCAGGATCTGATTCGGAGGTATGACCGAGGTCGGAATCGACTCCTCCCCAGACAGCTCGGAGTACTGCCGTGATAAGGCATCCGCTCTGATGTTCTTGGAACCGGGTAGGTAGGAGACCACGTAATTAAAACGTGACAAGAACAGAGCCCATCTGGCCTGACGTGGTGTCAATCTCTTGGCCTCAGAAAGGTAGGTCAGATTCTTGTGGTCCGTCAGGATGAGAACCGGAACCACCGAACCCTCGAGCAAGTGCCTCCATTCTTTAAGGGCCTGCACGATGGCCAATAACTCCCTGTCACCAATCTGATAGTTGCACTCCGCGGAAGACAGTTTCCGGGAGTAAAACCCACAAGGAAGCAGAGGACCCTCTGGTGTTCTACGCTGAGACAGAAGGGCGCCTACTCCCGTCTCAGACGCGTCCACCTCGAGGACAAAGGGCAACCCAGGGTTGGGGTGCAACAGAATCTGAGCCGACACAAAGGCGGACTTTAGAGCCTCAAAAGCTCGGATGGCCTCGAGCGGCCAGACCTGGAAATTACTGCCCTTCCTGGTCAGATCCGTGAGAGGCTTGGTCCTAATGTCAAGGAACCATGAACCAGACGTACAACAAGAGATACGTGGAAATAAGAAGGCTTTATTGCAAATCAAGCTGTAAGCAAAAGTCCAAACGGATGGCTAAACCGAAGCAGGGTCTTGCGAAGCCAGAGGTCAGGAGCCAGAAGGGTAGTCATACGAAGCCAGGATCAGGAACCAGAAGGGTAGTCAGACGAAGCCAGGATCAGGAACCAGCGGGGTAGTCAGACGAGGCCAGGATCAGGAACCAGAAGCAGCAGCAGTCTTAGAAGCATGTGCACACAGGAGGACCAAGCAAGGAACTGAAGCCACAGACCTCCTATATATGAGCTAGGCATCCAGCTCCTCCCAGTGGGAAGGAGAAGCCGCAGGGTGGGAGGCTACAAGAAACCAAGATGGCCGCCAGCACATGTCAAACGAAGGAGAACAGCAAGAAGGTAAGACCATGACACCCAGACAGGGGAGTGTGAGTATTCCAGGGGACTAGAGGAGTTACCTCGTCAGCCTGAAGCTCCTGAGGCTAAGGATAGCTCAGTTGAGATACCCCAGTAGTAGGAGAGGACCTCCTGGGAGCAACCTGCAGTCACCTGTCACCTCAAGCAGAGAGAGACAGCTAGGAAACAAAGGTACTGTAACCTTAAGCAAGTGCCAATACTGGAGGAAGGAATTTATACCAAGGATTTAAGCCAGCAATTAGGCATCCGGGCCTTGGGATCCAGCCAGCTAGAATAGCTGTGGGGATAGAGCAGCATAGCACTGCCAAGCATTAATTATATACCCTCCAAGTATCTTGCGAGATTGAAACCTGCTGTGATATAAACCTGCTGTGCATTTGGGACTGTAAAGGACTGTATTACCATCTTGATGTACAAAGTTGGACTGTTATAAGTAAAGCAACATTTGGTTCACCATATCATCCGTATACCTCACTTATTGCTACTGAAAACCGGTGTGCCACCGTTACAGGCACTGGCGTCACGAACCTTAAAGGGACCTTGCCTCAGGCACTCTAAACACCTGCAACAACCAGGGCACCTCACCCAACATCAGGCCAGGTCTCTACACCCAGAGTGTGCCCCAGAGGAACTAGTGTCTGCCTCTCATTCACTGCTGCATGCCTGCCCAGGGTCCTCCAAAAAGTGAGTAACCCTCGATTGCCCATACCGTGACCTCACTGTCGCTATACCCTGCAGGTCTGGCGTGCTGCATAAATTGGCATCACGAACAGGATACGAACATTCCTGCGCCATTGCGGATACAAAAACTGTGTGCTGTTAATTGCCTTAAAGTGACAAGCCCTAATTGCTTTATTAAAAATTGCTGGGCCAAAGTGAACTGTGATAATTGCGGTGTGAAGATTGTCTTGTATGGACTGTTTGCTGCCGATTTAAGTCACCGCTTGCTGTCAGTGAATAGACAGCCATATTGCCCACTTAACCTGATTGGATTACAAGCGCGCCTCGTGGAACTGTTTGGCGCGAAAAAGAGGACTTTGGCGCGAAAAGAATCAGGCGGAGTCATCGCCCAGCCAACAAGGAAGAAGAACGCCGCCCTGTCTGGAGGAAAAGGTGCCGCCTACCCGAGTCCCGGAGCTACGAGAGGCCGCGCCCACCTGCTGACGCGGTACACAGGATGTTCAACACCCGTAGCTGCGCCTCTCGCGAGACCTGGAGCGAGCACCACCGGAGTAAGTACAGACTTTAAAACTTTTGCCGGCTCCTCCGTTTACCTTACCGGAAACTCCCGACCCCTGCTAGGGCACCGGAGGGACCCCCGGTAGTAACCAAAGACTTTTCTGGAAAAAAATTATTGCCTTCTGGAAAAAAATTATTGCCATTGCCGCTCCGGTCCACTCCGCTACATTTAAAGGGCCATACCCACCTAGCAACGCCATGTCCGCATCTGAGGAAATCGGACAGGCAGCCTCAGTCGTGCCTGCTGAAGTACCCGCAGCCGACTCTAGGGCCCCTGTCGCCGCGGCACCGCCAAGCCTGATGCCGCTAACCATGCCGTACTATTTCGGGGCCCCCTGGTTCCCACGTTATTCAGGGGAAGCCCACAAGTTAAAAGACTTTAGGGAGCAGATACTGGCCTTGTTCCGGCTTTATCCCATAACTGCTGAACAACAAATGGAGATCCTCCTAGCTCAGTTAGAAGGGGCCGCCCGCAGGGAAGTAATGTCATGGCCCCGTTCTGAGAAGAGTAGCCTGGAACAGATCTTTGATCGCTTGGGCACCACATTTGAGGCCAGAACGGTGTCAGAAGTTAAAATGCGTTTCTTCAGCAGAAAGCAGCAGCCTGGAGAGTCGCTCCACGAATTTGCCCTGTCCTTACAAGAGACACTGAGAGCTGTAGTCCAAGTGGATCCTAAAGAAGCTGAGGACCAGGACCAGACTCTTAGAGAGCAATTCATTGCGGGCATCGGTACTGAGCACTTAAAGGGCCAGCTACGCATGTTGTCAGCTCAACACCCCCACTGTACATTTCTGGACTTTAAGGAATTGGCCATCAGTATATTAGGCCAGAACCCTGTTCCAGGGCCAGCAACCCTCCCAGAACCTCAGGCTTGTCAGCCAAAGTCTGTTAATGTGGGGTCTACAGGAGTCGGTCAGGCCACCCAGGCTCCAGTCACAGATGTAGTGGCAGCACTAATGGAGCAAGTGAACTATCTTACTCTAAGTCTGGAGAAGGTGTGCAAGAAACTAGAGGAGTGGGAGAGGCCATTGTTACTAGAAGATGAAGGTCCTTTTCCCCCAAGGCTCCCACCTGCATATAGAGATGTATATCCAAAAGAGCCTGATGGGCGACCGAAGTACCGGCCCAGAAGTAGAAAACAGCCTGTCTGCCACCACTGCAAGAAATATGGACATACTGAATCAATGTGCTGGCAGTTAAACGGGCAACCCCTGAGGCAGAGGACCGCCCCTCGGGAGGTAGAACAGTAGGTCCAAAAGATCCAAGCTGGATGCCTAAGTATGTAGGATCCCGTCCAAAAATTAATATATGTATCAACGGGATACCCTTTGAAGCCCTGTTGGACACTGGGTCACAGGTCACCACCATTCAACGGCCTGCCTTTGACAAGTTCTGGGATCCAAGTCTCCTCACCCAGCCACCTGTCCTGGCTAGATATCATTGCCAGCAACGGTAAGCCAGTGAAAGTGCATGGGTATTGGGAACCTACCCTTCTGGTGGGAGAAGCCACTCTGCCACAGCAAGGCGTAATTGTGGTACAAGCAGTATATAAAGGAGGACACCCTGTGATCTTAGGGACTAATGTTCTTACAAATTGTTACTCCGAAGTGCTTGAAGCATTGAATCAAACCATATCTTCAGCCTCACCTGCTTCCAGAAGAGTTATTCAAAAGACTATTAGTGTGCTGTGTGCTCAACAAAGGTTCGCCAACAAGAAAGGAGAAATTTGTACTGTCCGGATCCGGGATAACCGGCCGGTAATTCTGCCTCCAAATTCCCAGATCATCCTGTGGTGCCGTGCTGTATTAGGGATCCAGGGCCAGGACTATCAAACCCTAGTGGAACCTATTCCCATTGAAGATCATCCCTTCATACGGACAGCCAAGAGCCTGGTGACCGTGTCTCAAGGTAAGGTGCCTGTCCGCTTAATCAACTTTGGTGATCATCCCGTTACTCTCCTCAAACACTGCCCCGTTGCTCAGCTTTTCCAGGTGTCTTTCCAGGATGTGATCCGTCTGCCTGCCGCGGAGGCGTTCCAGTCCACACAGAGCAGCAGCACCCCAACGGCATCCTGGTGGGAAGAACTACATGTGGGGAACGAATCCACCCCGAAGGAGCAAATAGAGGGAGTCCTGAAGCTGGTGAAGGAGCACCACCAGGCTTTCAGCAAGCACTCCACGGACTATGGAGAGGTCAGTGTAATCAAACACACCATACCCACTGGCTCTCACCCTCCTATTAAGGAGAGGCACAGACCCATACCACCTACTACCTATCAGTCTGTGAAAGAGATGATACAAGAGATGAAAGACTAATATAATCCGGGACAGTCATAGTCCCTGGGCTGCGCCCCTAGTACTTGTCCGAAAAAAAGATGGCAGCATAAGGTTCTGCGTGGATTACAGAAAAATTAATCAAATCACCCACAAAGATGCATATCCCTTGCCACGCATTGAAGAGTCCTTGACTGCCCTGGGGTCATCAGCCTATTTCTCCACCCTGGACTTAACCAGTGGGTACTGGCAGGTACCCATGGCCCCAGAAGATCGAGAAAAAACTGCTTTCACTACACCTATGGGCCTGTTTGAATTCAATTATATGCCGTTTGGACTGTGTAACGCTCCAGGAACGTTCCAGAGGCTGATGGAACGTTGTTTAGGCCATAGGAATTTTGAGACGGTGCTATTATACCTGGATGACGTCATTATATACTCCAAGACATATGAGGACCATCTAAAGCACCTGGGTGAGGTATTTCAAGTTCTTACCAAATATGGCCTCAAAATCAAGCCATCCAAGTGCCACCTGCTGAAACCAGCCGTCAAATATCTCGGGCACGTTGTCAGTGCCGAAGGAGTACAGCCTGATCCTGATAAACTTGCTGCTGTCCGTAATTGGCCTACTTCTACGACCGTGAAAGAGGTGAGAAGCTTTCTCAGTTTTGCAGGGTATTACAGGCGCTTCATCCCGCATTTCGCACAAATTGCGGATCCCATCCAGGAACTCTTGAGGGGGCATCCAAAGAAGAGCCAAAAGACTCCTATTCCTGTTGAATGGAATGAAGAACGGGAAATTGCCTTCCAACTCCTAAAGAAGAAGTTGACTGAACCCCCTGTTCTGGGTTACACAGATTATCAGAAGCCATTCCACCTCTACACAGATGCCAGTAAAAGAGGCCTGGGGGCCGTGTTGGCTCAAGTGCAAGATAACAAAGAAAGGGCAATTGCCTACGCCAGCAGATCCCTGAAGGGAGCTGAGAAGAACGACCAGAATTACAGTTCTTTCAAGCTGGAGTTTCTTGCCTTAGTGTGGGCTGTGACCGAAAAGTTTAAGGACTATCTCGCTGCCACACCGTTTGTTGCCTTCACGGATAATAATCCCCTGGCGCATCTGAATACAGCCAAATTAGGGGCACTGGAGCAAAGATGGGCCTCCCGCCTTGCCAACTATGACTTTACTGTGAAATACCGGGCAGGCCGCTCCAACGACAACGCTGATGCTCTGTCACGACTCCCCACTACAGAAGCCCCAGATAAACCAAAAGATGCCTGGGAAGAAGTGGAGATGCCAGCGTTCTACAATAAATTTACCCAGCAGGATAATATCCGTACTGAAGATTCCCCTGGTGCTGATCCTTCCTCATCAGATGGTCCTGAGTCCAGAGGCGATCAAGAAAGATGGATTAAGCTCCAGTCCGAAAGTAGAGTCCTCGGTGAACTACTTGACTTCCTTACCAGTGGGAAAATCCCTGAGAGGATCCGCAGGAAGAGTGCAGACCCAGAGCTAGCGAGACCACCAACTATTCCTTCAAAGAGGCCTGTTGCTCAGAAGGAGTCTGGATCCAGTGTCCTATGATAGAGTGTACCAAATTCTCCTGCCACGTCGGGATGCCAGCCTGGTGCTGGATATGTATCACAACCAGTCCGGACACTTCGGTGTGCAAAAGACTGAGGTTACCATTCGCAGAAGATTCTATTGGATTGGGATGAGAGAAGATATTGAGAAATGGTGCCGAGAATGCACTGCCTGTGCTGTGGGGCGGACTGAACGCCATGACCAGAGGGCGCCTCTCCATCCTATTGTAAGTAAGACTCCTTTAGAACTTGTTGCCATTGATCACGTAAAGTTAGAGCCGAGTCGCTCAGGGTATACGTATGCCATGACTATAATTGATCACTTCACCAAGTTTGTCGTAGCAGTGCCTGTGAAAGACCTGACAGCCAAGACTACAGCGGAGGCGTTCTGGAAGCATTTCCTGCTGCCCTACGGCTGTCCAGAAAGAATCCTCACCGACCAAGGGTCTGCGTTTGAGTCGCAGCTGTTCCATGAGATGTGCCTGCTACATAACTGCCAGAAAGTCCGGACCACCGCCTATCATCCGCAAGGTAACGGACTCTGTGAAAAAATGAATAAGACTCTCATTGAAATGTTGAGAGCAGTACCCCCTGAGACGAGGGGTGATTGGCCTACTCCGTTGCCGCAGCTTATGTACACTTACAACAACACCATCCATTGTTCCACCGGTTACACCCCGTTCTATTTGATGTTTGGCTGACAAGGGAGATTGCCTGCGGATCAGTCCCTGGGGGTACAAGTGCCGGATGTGATCAACCCACTGCCCAGGACTGATTGGGTAGTGGAGCACCAAAGGCGTCTCCTCAATGCTAAGGAGATCGTCCAGGGACGAATGGAGATTGTTCGGGAGAGGCAGCAAAAGGACTAGGATCAGGCTGCCCATGCGGAACCTCTGGTCCTCGGAGACAAGGTGTGGTTAAAAAATAACCACCGGACCAGCAAGTTGGACAGCAAATGGGAAAGGATTCCCTATATCATTACTGCCATCCCCAATGCTGCAGCCCACATCTATCAAGTCTCCAGAGACGGAAAAGGTTCCCAAGTCGTCCACAGGAACCGCCTCAAGCCTTGTATAGAAGGAGAACCAGCGGCAGAGGATATGGAGCCTGAGCCTTCTGAAGTAGAGTTGCCGGCTCCACCTATGGACCCTATGCAGGCTGTGGAGAACTTGATCCATGATAAAGAGCCGCTCCACTGGGCCCTCACTCCCTGGCTGAATTTGCTGGTTCCTGCTCCTGTTCCTGTTAGCCTCAACCTCAGGACACCTTACCCCAGAGAGCTTCTGTAGAAGCTCCAGAGGCAGTGGGCTCCTCTGACCTTCCTGAGTCCAGGCAGGAAGAACCCCTGCCAGTAAGGAGGTCCACTCCTTCTACCAGGTGGCACCCACCTGTGAGGTTTGAGAACTACATTATGGGCCCAGGTAGCCCCTCACGGGAAACCCCTGTTTAACCCTTTGCAAGCCTGGGTACGGACTCATGTTAGCCTTTGAGCCTCCAAGGACTTATATTTGTTTTGCATTTTCCAAGGACTATTTGCACTTAAAGTTTTATATGGACTATCCTGGTTTATTGATACGTTGTGCCAGGTCAGCGCCCCTGTTCCCTTATGTTATCCTAAGAGAAGAGAACGACGCCCCTTGTCACCACTCCTTTCAGTGACCCTATTTGTCAACTGTTATATTGTTAATGTGGTGATTGCTGTATATGCATGTTCTCATCTGTCTTTCAGGTTGCAGCTTCCAGATTGGCGGAAGTATCGGCCCCCTCTGTATATGAAGTATTGGCCCCCTCTGTATTAGATGTATTGGCCCCCTCTGTATTAATAGTATAATGACCCCCTTTGTATTAGAAGCATCGTCCCCATCTGTATATAAAGTATTAGCCCCCTCTGTATATGAAGTATTGGCCCCCTCTGGATGTGAAGTATTGGCCCCCTCTGGATGTGAAGTATTGGCCCCCTCTGGATATGAAGTATTGGCCCCCTCTGGATATGAAGTATTGGCCCCCTCTGGATATGAAGTATTGGCCCCCTCTGGATATGAAGTATTGGCCCCCTCTGGATATGAAGTATTGGTCCCCTCTGTATTAGAAGTATTAGCCCCCTCTTTATTATTATGGCTGATACTCTCTCTATATATACAGTATATAGTAATCCTCCTCCGTCCTCTCCCCCTCCATAGTGGCTCTAGTGCTGCCTGCCTTAGGATGCATACATTAAAAAAAATACTCACCTCTTTTCTTCACTCCATCACCACTTGTGGCCGGTGTTCGGGCGTCCCGGGGCAGGCGGTCACGAACACATCACCGTGCCCTCCTGCACCGCGTCATCACGGCATCTGGTGAGACCCGACCAGGAGGTCACAGTAAGGTAATCATGATCTCCTGCACTGTTCAACTGCCTCATAGGCTTTAGACCTGGCAGCCTAAAGCCTATGAGGCATACCAGAGAAGAGGGGAGCCATAGGCTTCCATCGCCCTCATTTTACTGCCTCCTGCCTGACACCCCCTGCAATGTGGCACCCAAGGGCAACCCCTGTACCCCCCTCCCCCCACACTACACCACTGGATCTTTTTGTTGCTGGCTTTATAGGACATAGACTGCAGAAGGGGTCAGCAAGCTTTGGCATTACAGCTGTTGTGAAACTACAATTCCCAGCAGGCTCCATTCACTTCTGTGGGAGCTATAAGAAGAGCAGAGCAAGTGATCATGCTGGGAGTTGTAGTTTCACAACAGCTGGAGTGGTGGAGGTTGCCTACCCCAGGACTTTAGCATCTATTATAATACAACTATGCTTTTCAAGAAGGTATGTAGGAATTTTTCAAATCATATTCCCAGGTTGTATCACCAAAATACAGCACACGGTCTCTTTGAATAGCCAGTCAGTGAAAACAGCAGCAGTCTCACAACTATACGCATCTAAAAAGCTAAAGGGAACGTGTCAACAGAAAATTACCTATTGTTTAAATTATGTTTTTTTGTGTTGAACAGATTTTTTAGAATTTTGGCCACTAGGTCTAATAACAGCCATGATTTCCTGATCTCTACAGGTAACTGTCAGTAGCTATTATCATTATCATTATAATGATAAGTAACACCACTATAAAGATAAAGAATTATAAAAAATATTTTGGTAGTCCAACAAAATAAAAAAATCAGGACTGTCAAACCAACACACGCGCTAAATCGCAAAAGGGTCCGGTCATTATGGCCTTTTCAGGCCTAGTCATTGACGGGTTAAATATATAGTATAGGTGTATAGGTATAAAGAATATATCATTAGTAAATGACACTATTTAGGGCCATAAAGTACTACCATGAAGTGTAAGCCATGTGCAGTTCAGTGGTTTATTGCATTATACGTTTCTTCATTGGGATTAGATATCTCTCTGGATGTGTACATTCTGGAAATACAGAATGTGCTTCTTCATAGCTATGGCAGCATGATCAAGACTGAGGTGATGAGGAAATTGTCAATCATGTGTTATTATTGCAACAACCTACTACTTAGTAATCATGTTGAGACACAGATTCAAAAACAACTCTAAATTTAAAGGGGTAGTCCGGAATGAAACAGATATGCTTCCCCTCTCGCAACAGCACCTCTCTCCAGGGGTGCACCACCAATGAGACCAGGTGAGGCAATAACCTCAGGCAGCACCAGGAAGGGGCAAGAGGGGGCAGCAGAAGGGCCATGGGCAATGAGTGCTTTCATTGTGGTAAAGGGGTTAGGTTAGGAAATTGGCATGGGGGGGGGGGCGCCGTTTCAGTTTTCACCTAAGGCAGCAGAAATGCTAGGTGCACCCCTGCCGCTCTCGTCCACTGGAGTGTGGCACTGGAGCTTAGTCCCATTTAATCAAATATGGATGAGCCGCAGTACTACATACAACTCATACAAGAGCGGTGCTGTTTAAAAAAAAAAAAAAAAAAAAGACCTATTTTCTAATCTTGCTCAACCTTTTGCTGCGGAAAAGCCGCAGATATCACACTGTGCATTGGTGAAATTTGCAGCATAAACGGACATTCTGTGTATCTAAAATTTGAATCGCAGGTCAAGTGGGGAAAATATCTGCAGTGTGGATGAGAGTTTTAAAATTTCTGTCACTTTTCTGCTGCGGGTTTTCCAAACATAATTCTGCTTTTGCAGTATATATGTCATGTGTGGCCATACCGTGAGTCCAGGAGTTGTTACAAATCCTGCTTGGGGGCCAGTGAACACTGTTTTTTTGGCGCTGATTTTGGAGTTTCTGCCTCAAAATGAGCTCCAAAAAAACCCCTCAAAACAGCCATTCATTTCAATGGAAAACGGCACTTGCTTTTCTTTCCCATGTGGTAAATAGAAGCAGCAGCTCTGTATGTGCCCATGCGGTTTTTGTGCAGATCATGCCAAAAAACCACATGCTAAAAATGCAGTTTTCTATTGAAGTAAATATCCACAGGTTAAAAAAAAACGTGGTGGAATTTTAAAATGCGTTGTGTGAACATACCCTAGATGTTTTTAGTGGGTGATAACAAAAGTGTTTGGGGATAATGCCTATTTAATAAGGAGCAAGTCATCCTACAACGCCTGAGCTACAAAGATTTGTATTCTGGACTGTGCAGGGTGCTAAATACTACAATTTTTAGGTATGCTTTTCTAACTATGACCAGGCGGTGAAGAGTTAAGTGTGTCTTGGTGTAGATGACCTAGGCACAGTGCAGCTGTCAGTACAGCATGTGGGCTATGAGCATGAGCAGGGCATTGAGTGACTGGCTGCCTGCCTTCTCCAATGACCCACCCTCCTCTGAACTATATTATACTGCAGTTCATCAGGCTACCCTCTCTTTGCCTTTCCCACTCTTCCCTTAGCCTGTCCTTATATCGTGACTCTCTGCGTTTCATTTCTGCTCTCCTTTCCTGGCCATCTCTTCTTTACTGCAGTTGTCTGACACTCTACCCTCTGCCTCATTTACTGGAGTTCTTGGCAAGTTTGGAATTAGGAGCAAGCCCCGAATACCTAGAGCTCTCCCTACACAAAGCCCAGCATGGTAAGAAACTCAACAATGTTTTACTCTTCATTTTCTTTATTCTTTAAGAGTTTAATAGCTGTTTATTTTTCAAAAAAAATAAAAAATTCCATCTGTCAAGATGATAAGTTTTGAAGCGATCCAAAGTAATTTTACCTCCATTTATAGAAACATCCTACATGCATCGGTGACGTCAAATGTATTTCTGGTGTTGCAGGGATTAGGAATTTCCTCATGACTTTCTTTGAAGATTGTATAAATATTATAAGAAAAATATCACATTCTATAATCATGAAAGCTTCTGCCGTTCCAGTTCTGTTATAGGGGGGCAACTTTTAGAAGGTGACATTTTCTGGGTCCACCTCCCCCATCAGTTACTGTAACCTTAGATATTTTCTTCTATGTGTCGCCTGATACACTGATACAAGTTGCTATTATTTATTCTACTTTTAAATTCATCTCGTCTTAAACTAATATTAGTTTGCGAAGTTGACTTGGTAAATACAGTGACCTAATTCAGTGTATGAAGAGACCGTTGTATGAGTATTGCTCTCACAATGACTCCAGCATACCCGAGAATGCCTTAAAAGGTCAAGCAATGGAGAATAATCCTTACCATAGTTATTGTTTGACAGGTGGCATAGACAGAAAGAGGGGACGTTCAATTCCTTTCTCCTGGATGTGAGGCTTATGGTATAATACTTGGCTTCAATGCACATAAATCTTATAATTTAGATGAATATGTATGTATAACTGAGTGTGATATAACACGTTAGTGAGATTGTTATCCGCCGGCTTGCTGTGTTAAATACACATTGTACTATGGTGGATGTATATATATATTTTCTTATCAGTTATGACTAAGGACTAAGTGTCTGAAGTGTGTGAGGTCTGATCCACATGCTGTAATTTTGCTACCACGAATAAAGAGACAAGCGACACAACAATTGCTTTGCAGTGCTGGAACTTCATTTATTATTGTTTTGCTACCAAAGGACTCTTTTACCTGTTCCGTGCCCCAGGGGTTGATTAAATCTACAAAAAGGTGAGCTGGAATTTTATTATGGATGTATATAGACTAATATTAATATCTGTGTAAGAGGAATTAGATGGAATCCGCAGTGTGTCTTTTCCGTACAGTTCTACAGGACATACTCATGACTTACACATATATAAATGGACGCTCGTTCCATTACAGTCAGCTAGCACTGGTAAAGAAACTGGCAATACCTTTCTTCATACAGCAATGGTTTTCCTGCTAAAATATGTTGCAATAATAATATGTGATTAGTAGGGTCCAAATGCTGGGACTTCCACCAATCTTGAGAACAAAGTGACTTTTCGGCTGTATTCACACAACCGTGTCTGTTTTGCAGACTGCAAACCGCGGATCCGCCAAACGCGGGCACCAGCCGTGTGCACCCTGCATTGTGGTGCGGACCGTGACACAGTTTTGTGAATGCGGCCTTCCTTGGCTATTTCTGTATCTCCCATTCATTTCAGTGTAGGGTGATCATGCAGGCAGGGCACCTCTCCACCCTCTTATTGGAAATCCCCCTAAGGCTGGGATCAGTCTTTGCAGCAGTCAGGGGTCTACTGGAAACTTGAAGTGGCCCTAAAAAATTTAAATAATCACAAAGTAGCTCAGTGTTGTAGGTGGGTATACAGTAAATTGGCAGCAGGCAGGGCCAACACGTAGCCAATGGAATGGATCATATAATGGAATCCCCTTTAACCGAATAGGGTAGAATCCCAAACCCTATAAGCAGCTCTACAGTCAAATATAGAGCACCATCACTTTATATACAGTATATGTACACCTCTGGTGCTCCAGTTTTCACTATAGAGCTCTATACATAGTTATGGTGCCCCTTGTCTCTCTACAGGAGGACTATACAGTATATGTAAAGACTGCCCTTCATATATCACTATATGGATGTATATAAATGATGCAACCAACACACGACTCCTGCTCCTGCACACCCTGCCCCATTAACTTCCATTGCTGCATATAGCGGCATAACTGATGACATACTGTACATATCAGATTTTTTTGGCACCTATTGTGCCAAAAAACAATATGGATCCACAGTTGCTCGGTGACCACCATGGAGACCCGGTGGTTGCACTCCGACAACACAGGAAGAAAGGTCTGACCAAAAGAGAGTGCAACTAAGAGTGCCATCCTCACTCTCTGCATGGATTGGTCAGCACAGATGCCGGCTATATTGCTGGGAACCAATTGCTGCATTCAAAAGTGGGAGGATTTACTAAGCCAGGACCAATGAAAAAATGCAAGCCTGTAAACATGCAGAAGCAGCTCTATGATATCATGTTATGTGGACTGCACCCATTCCTATTACTATGTTATATAACTAATGTAATATCTGTACTCGTGAGGAGCGGTACTAGTGAGGCCACCTAGTTGACTGACTTATGGTTTTCAGTGACACACAAGCCCAGAATATTGAGCTACTGGACAGTTTTTGGGGGCTGACCATCCCTGGGGGCAGTGTTTTGATGCACATTTTGAGTCAAAGCCAGAATCGGATTCAAACAGCAAGATAAGAATAGATTAAATATTTCTCATTTTTGTATCCCCTCCTGTGTCTGTCCATTAGGGGAATACAAGCATCTAAGCCGGGATGTTGGCGTTTCATGATTCAGGTTACAGTGTGTGAATGATGAGTGACACTGCACACATGGCGGTGCAGCAAGAAACCCCGGTAGAAAAACTACCATGAAATCATCACGTGTGAATGTAGCCTATGAGTAAACATAGTATTCTATCTATAGCTAAGGGATTGAGATTTACTAAGTACAAATCATCCATATGGATGGCAATGAGACGTGCAAATACCTTTTCTTACCCTTATTGTTTCTTCAATGACCTCCTCTTTGTAAGGGTCCATTCACACGTCTGTAGTGTATTGCGGATCCGCAATACACCCGGCCGGCACCCCCATAAAACTGCCTATACTTGTCGGCTATTGCGGACAAGAATAGGGCATGTTCTATTTTTTTCCGGAGCCGCAGACCGGAAGTTCAGGGCCACGCTCCAGAAATGCGGATGCGGACAGCACACTGTGTGCTGTCCGCATCCATTCCTACCCTATAGAGAATGAATGGGTCCGCACCCGTTCAGGATAATTGCGGAACGGGTGCGGACACATTCTACGGACGTCTGAATGGAGCCTAACACTACATTTTCTCACTTAAATACACTAGACCACCAGGAGCCTATTTTTAGGAGATGTAGATTATTTTTATTTTTTTTCTATCCTTATGGACATGGTTCTAAAAACACTTAAAGGCCACATTTACCCTGGAACCATTTAAAAAATAAATCAGACTTTGCAAAAAGTGTTCATTACAAATACCGACTATTTTAGAGATGCATGTCATAAAGAAAGCTGTGTGTCCCATGATTAGACTACAGACAAAACCCTGTGGGTCATATAGTATATTAGTCCTATCCAGCATACTGTAATACTCCCACCTTTCCCTTCTTGTTAGCCCCTTACTGAGCACTGCAGAGGTTAAAGGGGTTGTATCACGTCAGCAAATGGCATTCATCATGTAGAAAAAAAATACAAGGCACTTACTAATTTAATGTCTGGTGATTGTCTATATGGCCTCCTTTGCTGGCTTGATTAATTTTTCCATCACATTATACAAGGCTTGTTTCCAGGGGTTACGACCACCCTGCAATGCAGCAACGATGGTCATGCTTGCACACTATAGAAAAAAGCACCGTAGTATGCGCTGTCCCGGCCACCCAAGAGGCCGGAGCTTTTTCCTATAATGGGAAAGCACTGCCACCGCTTCTGGAATGTAGAGTGGTCATAAGCATGGAAATGAGCAATGTATAATGTGATGGAGAAATGAATCCAGCCAGCAACGGAGGCAATATGGGTAATAACAATACATTAGTAATTGGCTTGTATTAACTTAACATAATAAATGCCATTTGCTGAAGTGAGACAAATCTTTAATACTATTCAGACATAGCCTGTTATGTGCCTAAGGAACGTTCTGAGCTAAAGTTTGGTAGCAAAATGGTGGCTTGCACAGACATTTCAATGTGAAGGAGGGGGTAAGGAGATACAGGCACATAGGCCATAGCATCCAGAACAAAAGGGGAAAAGAGTGTGTCCATGCTCTGAACTGCAGATCCTGAAACACAGACAGTGTAATAGCAAGCGATCAAAAAGTCATCCGCACCCAAAAATAGTGCCAATCAAACCGTCATCTCATCCCCCCCAAAAATGAGCCCCTACACAAGACAGTCGCCCCAAAAATGAATAAAACTATGGCTTTCAGAATGTGGAGATACTAAAGAATCATACAAACCGGATTCCCAAAAAGTTGGGACACTATACAAATCGTGAATAAAAACTGAATGCAATGATGTGGAGGTGCCAACTTCTAATATTTTATTCAGAATAGAACATAAATCACGGAACAAAAGTTTAAACTGAGAAAATGTACCATTTTAAGGGGAAAATATGTTGAATCAGAATTTCATGGTGTCAACAAATCCCCAAAAAGTTGGGACAAGGCCATTTTCACCACTGTGTGGCATCTCCCCTTCTTCTTACAACACTCAACAGACGTCTGGGGACCGAGGAGACCAGTTTCTCAAGTTTAGAAATAGGAATGCTCTCCCATTCTTGTCTAATACCGGCCTCTAACTGTTCCATCGTCTTGGGCCTTCTTTGTTGCACCTTCCTCTTTATGATGCATCAAATGTTCTCTATAGGTGAAAGATCTGGACTGCAGACTGGCCATTTCAGTACCCGGATCCTTCTCCTACGCAGCCATGATGTTGTGATTGATGCAGAATGTGGTCTGGCATTATCTTGTTGAAAAATGCAGGGTCTTCCCTGAAAGAGATGATGTCTGGATGGGAGCATATGTTGTTCTAGAACCTGAATATATTTTTCTGCATTGATGGTGCCTTTCCAGACATGCAAGCTGCCCATGCCACACGCACTCATGCAACCCCATACCATCAGAGATGCAGGCTTCTGAACTGAGCGTTGATAACAACTTGGGTTGTCCTTGTCCTCTTTGGTCCGGATGACATGGCGTCCCAGATTTCCAAAAAGAACTTCGAATCGTGACTCGTCTGACCACAGAACAGTCTTCCATTTTGCCACACTCCATTTTAAATGATCCCTGGCCCAGTGAAAACGCCTGAGCTTGTGGATCTTGCTTAGAAATGGCTTCTTCTTTGCACTGTAGAGTTTCAGCTGGCAGCGGCGGATGGCACGGTGGATTGTGTTCACTGACAATGGTTTCTGGAAGTATTCCTGAGCCCATTCTGTGATTTCCTTTACAGTAGCATTCCTGCTTGTGGTGCAGTGTCGTTTAAGGGCCCGGAGATCACGGGCATCCAGTATGGTTTCACGGCCTTGACCCTTACGCACAGAGATTGTTCCAGATTCTCTGAATCTTCGGATGATGTTATGCACAGTTGATGATAGATGCAAAGTCTTTGCAATTTTTCGCTGGGTAACACCTTTCTGATATTGCTCCACTATCTTTCTGCGCAACATTGTGGGAATTGGTGATCCTCTACCCATCTTGGCTTCTGAGAGACACTGCCACTCTGAGAAGCTCTTTCTATACCCAATCATGTTGCCAATTGACCTAATTAGTGTTAATTAGTCTTCCAGCTCTTTGTTATGCTCAAATTTACTTTTTCCAGCCTCTTATTGCTACTTGTCCCAACTTTTTTGGGATTTGTTGACACCGTGAAAATTTGAATCAACGTATTTTTCCTTTAAAATGATACATTTACTCGGATTAAACGTTTGATCTGTCATCTGCATCTCCACATCATTGCATTCAGTTTTTATTCACAATTTGTTTAGTGTCCCAACTTTTTTGGAATCCAGTTTCTATTTTTTTTTTATGCTTTGTTATGTAAAACTGAAATAAATAACCAAAAAAAGTTGTCATATTTGGTATTGTCTCGTCCGTTACAACCTGCTCTATAAAAATACCACATGATCTAACCTGTCAGATGAATGTTGTAAATAACAAAAAATAAAAACGGTGCCAAAACAGCTATTTCTTGTTACCTTGCCTCACAAAAAGTGTAATATAGAGCAACCAAAAATTATATGTGCCCTAAAATAGTACCAACAAAACTTCCACCCTATCCCGTAGTTTTCGAAATGGGGTCACTTTTGGTGATTTTCTACTCTAGGGATGCATCAGGGGGGCTTCAAATGGGACATGGTGTCAAACAGTCCAGCAAAATCTGCCTTCCAAAAACCATATGGCATTCCTTTCCTTCTGCGGCCGTGTGCCCGTACAGCAGTTTATGACCACATATGGGGTGTTTCTGTAAACTACAGAATTAGGGCCATAAATATTGAGTTTTGTTTGGCTGTTAACCCTTGCTTTGTAACTGGAAAAAAATGGATTTAAATGGAAAATCTGCCAAAAAAGTAAAATTTTGAAATTTTATCTCTATTTTCCATTAATTCTTGTGGAACACAAATTTGTAAAAACTGTTTTGAATACATGTGTAGTTTGTAAAATGGGGTCATTTTTGGGTGGTTTCTATTATGTAAGCCTCACAAAGTGACTTCAGACCTGAACTGGTCCTGAAAAAGTTGGTTTTAGAAATTTTCTGAAAAATGTCAAGATTTGCTTCTAGACTTCTAAGCCTTGTAACGTCCTCAAAAAATAAAATGGCATTCCCAAAATGATCCAGACATCAAGTAGACATATGGGGAATGTAAAATAATAACTATTTTTGGAGGTATTACTATCTATTATAAAAGTAGAGAAATAGAAATTTGGAAATTTGCACATTTTTCTTTTTTTTTTGTAAATTTGGTATTTTTTTTATAAATCAAAATGAATTTTTTTTACTCCATTTTACTAGTGGCATGAAGTACAATATGTGACGAAAAAACTATTTCAGAATGGCCTGGATAAGTAAAAGCATTTTAAAGTTATTCACACATAAAATGACACTGGTCAGATTTTCAAAAAATGGCCTGGTCCTTAAGGGGTTAAAGGGAACCTGTCACCGGGATTGTGTGTATAGAGCTGAGGACATGGGTTGCTAGACACAAAATCCCGGTGACAGGTTCCCTTTAATATTTGTGTGTGTCGTTAAAAGATATTGACAGTTTCCCTTATATCAGTGACCTCTACAGCACCCCTCCCCTCTAACAGTGATCTCCAAAATCCCCAACCCATTAACACTGACCCCCCACAGTGCCCCGCCACTTTAAAATGGGACATCCACAGCAGCCCATCCCCTTAACTTTGTCCTTCACAGCAGCCCGCCCCTTCAACAGTGAGTTTCACAGCACCCCACTCCTTTGACAGTGACCTCCTTAGGGGCCCGCCCTCTTAACAGTGACTTCCACAGTACCCCGCTGCCCTAACAGTGACCTCACAGTACCCTGCTCCCTTAACAGTGACCTCCACAGTGTCCGCCCCTTTAACAGTGACCTCCACAGTGAATGCCTCTTTAACAGTGACCTCCACAGTGAATGCCTCTTTAAAAGTGATCTCCACAGTGAATGCCTCTTTAAAGATACTTCACAGAGTTTATATGGTACCTACTAGATAACACACAATTTACCCAATGGTCTCACTTTTATGTTTAAGAGGTTGCCTGAAACCGGTAACGCTCTCCATGTCTGGTGGACTTGTCCCATAGTGAGACACTTCTGGACCAACATTAAAGGGGTTCAGAGCTGAACCTGGACAGCCCTCCATTTTCACCCCAGCAGCCCCCCTGACATGAGCATCGGAGCAGTTCATGCTCCGATGCTCTCCTTTGCCCTGCGCTAAATCGCGCAGGGCAAAGGCATTTTTCTGAGTTCCGGTGACGTACCGGGCTCTCCATGGGGCTGACAGGAACCCCGGTGACGTCACCGGCACTGATGGGTGGGATTTGGCTCTGCCCTAGCCAGTAAAACGGCTAGGGCAGAGCTAAAGCCCGCCCCTCAGAGCCGGTGACGTCACCGAACACACTGCTGGGCGGAAGTTACCGCCCGGCAGTGTGTTATTAAAAACAAAAGAGCCTGTGCCCTGCGCGATCTAGCGCAGGGCACTGGAGCGCATCGGAGCATGAGATGCTCCGATGCTAGGCTCAGGGGGGCTGCCGGGGTGAAAATAAGGGTATGTCCGGGTTCAGCTCTGAACCCGGACACCCCTTTAAGAGAGGATTATTTGAGGTGTTTAAGAAGGATCTCCCCTTGTCGGCTCCTGTATATTTGCTAAGCCTTAAACCACAGACATATAACAATGCTGCCTATAAACTTTTGCAATATATTCTGATGTCTGCCAGGATTCATGTCGCGTCAAGGTGGCAGTCTCCCTCACTTTCGGTATTAGCGGTTACGAAAAATTAAATGCCACTTTGAATGATACCAGGGAACGATGCTCACAAATATGGAATCCCTGGTTAAACTGTGGCAACTCTCCAAACTTACGGTATTTCTTCTCTCTCTAAATATTTGCTTTAGTACCTGGAATATTTGCCTGCTTCCGTGGGGTTTCGTCCCGTACTTCCGTTCCGCAAAAAGATAGAACATGTCCTATCTTTTTACGGAACGGCCTGATCGCGCACCCACTCAATTGAATGGGTCCGCGTTCCAATGCGGCTGCCCCACGGACTGTGCTCGTGCATTGCGACCCGCATTTTGCGGGCCACAGTACGACCACAGGGCGCACACGCCCGTGGGAAAGAGGCCTAATGCTGTACGCAGATCTGTCTCTGTACAGCACTGAAATGTACGGCCTCCGACTTACATATAAAAGTAAGCAAAAAAATATAGCTTCCCCACTGTTTGTCAGTTTGTAGGATTTTCTGCATGAACCTGACACAGTGTTTTAGTAATCTTACAGATGACCGGATCTCTTCCATCTTCGGTTGGTGGCTAGCTGGCCAGCAAAATTAATATGTGTTTAACTGCTTTATGATCCTGGATGTACCTGTACATCTGAGGAGTGTGAGGGGTGTAGGGAGCAGACTTACAAGCTAAACCTTCTTCATACACGCCAGGTGTTTGGCAACAATTACCAAGATCAGAAATAACTTTCATCCCAGTCTTTTAACATTTTAGATGCTGCGGTCTGTGACTGGCAGCATCTGAGGTGTTAGACACAGAGAGGGTGCTCCCTCTCTCCTCCAGAATTGCAGGGTTTTAGTTGATTGCTATGGCAGTCTAAGGCCTTTTTCACACGGGCGTCATGTTTTTGGCCCGGATAAGATGCAGGTGCGTCGCAGGAAAATGTGCGATTTTTCCACGCGAGTGCAAAACATTGTAATGCGTTTTGCACGCGCATGAGAAAAATCATCAGGTTTGGTACCCAAATTTCTTCACAGAAGTTCGGGTTTGGGTTAAGTATTGTTTAGATTTTATTATTTTCCCTTATAACATGGTTATAAGGGAAAATAATAGCATTCTTAATACAGAATGAATAGTACAATAGGGCTGGAGGGGTTAAAAAAAAATTAAAAATAATTTAGCTCACCTTAATCCACTTGTTCGCGCAGCCCGGCTTCTCTTCTGTCTTCTTTGAGGAATAGGACCTTTGATGACGTCACTGCGCTTATCACATGGTCCATCACATGATCTTTTACCATGGTGATGGATCATGTGGCAAACCATGTGATGAGCATAGTGACATTACCACAGGTCCTTTTCCTGTGCACTGCAAAGATGAAGACAGAAGAGAAGCCGGGCTGCGTGAGCAAGTGGATTAAGGTGAGTTAACATTTTTTATTATTTTTTTTAACCCCTCCAGCCCTCTTGTACTATGCATTCTGTATTAAGAATGCTATTATTTTTCTTTATAACCATATTATAAGGGAAAATAATAATGATCGGGTCTCCATCCCGATCGTCTCCTAGCAACCGTGCGTGAAAATCGCACCGCATCCGCACTTGCTTGTGGATGCTTGCGATTTTCATGCAGCCCTATTCACTTTTATGGGGCCTGCGTTGCGTGCAAAACGCATAAGGAGGAGCATGCTGCGATTTTCACGCAACGCACAAGTGATGCGTGAAAATCACCATTCATCTGCACAGTTCCATAAAAATTAATGGGTCCGGATTCAGTGCGGGTGCAATGCGTTCACCTCACACATTGCACCTGCGCGAAAATCTCGCCCGTGTGAAAGGGGCCTAAGGCCTTGTGAATTCTCCCATCCCTGACATAGCAAACTGCCTGTTAAGCCCTGCCTGCAAAGATCCCATATGCTAAAATATTTATCGTATGTGGTGAACACCATAGCGCTGACACTGGGGAAACTGGAGGCAGTAGGAAAATAAGAAATGGCATCTGGACTTCTTATCTGCAGTAGTACTCATTTGCTGGTGCAGATAACAGTCTAAGGCCTCTTTCACATGACCGTATGGCTTTTTCAGTGTTTTGAGGTCCGTTTTAAACGGATCCATTGTTCCGTTTTTTGTTTCCGTTTCCGTTCCGTTTTTCTGTTCTGTTTTTCTGTTCCGTTTTTCCGTATGGCATATACAGTGTACAGTAATTTCAGAGAAAAAATTGGGCTGGGCATAACATTTTCAATAGATGGCTCCGCAAAAAACGGAACGGATACGGAAGACATACGGATGCATTTCCGTATGTGTTCAGTTTTTTTTGTGGACCTATTGACTTGAATGGAGCCACAGAACGTGATTTGCGGGCAATAATAGGACATGGTCTATCTTTAAACGGAAATACGGAAACGGAATGCATATGGAGTACATTCCGTTTTTTTTGCGGAACCATTGAAATAAATGGTTATATACGGACCGTATACGGAACGCAAAAAACGGACCGCAAAACGGAAAAAAAAAAGGTCTTGTGAAAGAGGCCTAGATTGTGGGGACAGATTCCCTTGAAAACATAAAACTTTTGGGCTGGAAAACCCCTTTAATGAAAACGATGTTATCAGTGGTTCTATGGTGAAGTTAAGGTCATATCAAGCTATTTTATTCCCAATTTTCAGCCGCATTCTTTCCATTGTTTTCATTTTTAAAATCAGCAAGTTACTAACTCGCAAACGGTAGTGTGAAAGTAGCTTTAGTTGCCCATGCCAAAAATCTGATTCCACCTTTCATTTTTTGGAGCTCCTTTGGAATAAAATGGGAGTGGAGGCCGCACTGGCCACCAATGATGGGGGAAGGTGATTTTAATTAGGGGGGGGGAGAGGGGAGGCCGCACTGGCCACCAATGATGGGGGAAGGTGATTTTAATTAGGGGGGGGAGAGGGGAGGCCGCACTGGCCACCAATGATGGGGGAAGGTGATTTTAACTAGGGGGGGAGAGGGGAGGCCGCACTGAGACAACCCCCGTAACAATCTAGAATGGTTTCTTTGGCGGTCCTGGGCTACTTCTTATTATAACAGGCTAAGGGTACTTTCACACTTGCGGCAGAGAGATCCGGCAAGCAGTTCCGTCACCGGAACTGCCTGCCGGATGTGGCAAAACGTATGCCAACTGATGGCATTAGTAAGACTGATCAGGATCCTTATCAGTCGAAAAAATGCATTGAAATGCCGGATCCGTCTTTCCGGTGTCATCCGGCAAAACGGATCCGGCATTTATTTTTTCACCTTTTTTTCAGTCTGCGCATGAGCAGACTGGAAGGACGGATCCGGCATTCCGGTATTCTGAATGCCGGATTCGGCAGTAATACATTCCTATGGGAAAAAATGCCGGATCCGGCTCAGTGCATATGCAAAGGTCCTCAGTATCTACAACCTGGAAAATTCCTTTAAAGAGCTTTCCTTGAATTAAATATTGATGACCTATCCTTGTTTGCTTGGTGGAGTCTGAACCCTGAGATCTCTGTAAATCATCATGGGCCTTTCATTATTTACAGGCACCAAACATATACAAGTATAGATTTGCCTGATACTGCAGCTCATTGCCATTCAAGTGAATGGGAGTAAACTGCAATACAAGTCACAGCATTCCAAATGCAGAGGCTACTGTATCTACATAAATGATGTGGCTGCGGAACCAGCTGGAGGAAAGGGAATCAAACACCTGGAAAACCCCTTTAATAATCCCAGTATAAGGGCTTGTTCACACGAACGTGTGAAGCCTGTGCCTGTGCTGTGGACTGCAAATTGCTGTTCTGCCAAAAGAAAGAGCAAGTTCTATCTTTTTGCGGTACGGAAGCACGGAACGGAACCCCAGAAAGCACTCAGTAGTGCTTCCGTAGTGTTCCATTCCATTCTTCCATTCCACACTGTTCCGCATCTCTAATTTGCAGACCCATTGAAATGAATGGCCACGGAACGGTGCGGTTTATTGCGGATTCACAAATGTGGTCCGCAGTACGGCAACGGGCATCAGACATTCGTGTGAACGAGCCCTAACTGTAATATGACTAAGAGTTTCATTATGTTCTAAACTGCTAACTGATAATCCCTCCAGATATGGAGAATGAAATCATAAAATTCCTTGAGAATGTCATTCTAAATATATGTCCTCTACCAAACAGGACACAATCCCATGCACTAAAAAACTAAACGGAATATATATTTATTTATTTTACACACAATTAATGATAATAGCGAATTCATGTGAAGGCAACTGAAACCATTCCACAATTTTTGTTCTATCAAAAGGAGCAAGTCCCTATACAACACATTTATTAGGACTAGCGTTTTATACGCCGGTCTTAATAAGGCCCTGGACTGTTGGTGGATCTGATGAAGTTATGTAGAGGCACAGGCCTCTAACTAACTTTGGCCGATCCACCGCAGCTTCTAAGGGTCCATTCACACGTCCGCAATTTCGTTCTGCATTTTGCGGAACTGAATTGCGGACTCATTAATTTCTATAGGGCTGCATGATGTGCTGCCCGGATCCGGAATTGCGGATCCACACTTCCGGGTCTGCAATTCTGTTCCCGAAAAAAAACGTTCGTGTGCAGGAGGCCTAAGGGAGGATCTGTCCTTGATGAGGAATTACCTACACAAAATTGTTGAAAGAACCACTGAAGTGGAAAGAAGGGTGTCAGACCTGGAAGATGTAACAGGGCCTCTCAAAATGGCGGCCAAGACAACAGCTCGAGATATAGATGCTTTGTTTCCCAAGACAGATGACTTGGAGAATAGGTTGTGGCGCAATAACATCTGAATTGTAGGTGTTCCTGAGAAGGTGGAAGGTGTGAATGCCACTGACTATATAGAGATATGGATATCTCAAAAGTTTCAAGACAAGGGACTATCACCCCTAAATGCTGTGGAAAGGGCACACAGAGTCCCCACCAGACCGCTTCCCCATGGTAGACCACCACATCCGATTTTAGCTAAAACACTTCATCATAAGGACAGGGACACCATACTGAGACGAGCACGAGACCATCCGGATTTATCCATTAATGGTATCCAGATATCATTCTTTCCGAACTATTCCCCTGAAGTCCAGAAAAAAGGGCTCGTTTTATGGACATTAAACGGGGATTGCGACACCTTCAAATACCATACTCCATGTTATTTCCAGCGAAATTGAGAGTAGCAGCTATGGGAAATACGCAGTTTTTCGAAGATCCGGAAGACGCACTGAAGCGGTTGGATCTGCATGAGAATCAGCTGAAAACGAAGGACGTCGGCACATGAAGTACACTCCTGATCAAAAGTTTAAGACCACTTAAAAAATGGCAAAAAAATCATATTTAGCATGGCTGGATCTTAACAAGGTTCCAAGTAGAGCTTCAACATGCAACAAGAAGAAATGGGAGTAAGACAAAATATTTTTTGAGCATTCAATTTAATGAAAACAACGAATAAACTGAAAACAGGCTGTTTTTCAGCTGATCAAAATTTTAGGACCACATGCCTTTAAAAGGCCAAATCTGTGCAAAGATGTGGATTCAATGTCATTTTCTGTCAGGTAGTCACACGTTGTGATACCAAAGGCAAAAAAAACTCTCCCTTTTTGAACGTGGTCGGGTTGTTGAACTGCATAAGCAGGGTCTCTCGCAGCGCGCCATCGCTGCTGAGGTGGGACGCAGTAAGACAGTCATTTGGAATTTCTTAAATGATCCTGAGGGTTATGGAACAAAAAAGTCAAGTGGAAGGCCCAAAAAAATGTCACCAGCACTGAGCCAGAGGATCCAATTGGCTTTCCGTCAAGACACTGGCCGATCCTCGACCCAAATTAAGGCCCTTACTGGTGCTGACTGCAGCCCCATACCCATCAGACGCCATCTGAGACTGAAGGGCTTCAAAAACAAAAAACGTCTTCAAAGACCTTGTCTCCTTGAACGCCACAGAACTGCTCGTTTGGACTTTGCAAGAGAGCACCAAACATGGGACATTCAAAGGTGGAAGAAAGTTTTTTTCTCTGATGAGAATTTTTTTTACCTTGATGGTCCTGATGGTTTCCAACGTTACTGGCATGACAAGCAGATCCCACCTGAGATGTTTTCTACGCGCCACAGTGGAGGGGGTGCCATAATGGTCTGGGGTGCTTTTTCCTTCAGTGGAACAATGGAGCTTCAGGAAGTGCAGGGGCGTCAAACGGCCGCTGGCTATGTCCAGATGTTGCAGAGAGCATTCCTCATGACTGAGGGCCCTAGTCTGTGTGGTAACGACTGGGTTTTTCAACAGGACAACGCTACAGTACACAATGCCCGCAGGACAAGGGACTTCGTCCAGGAGAATAACATCACTCTTTTGGCCCATCCTGCGTGTTCCCCTGATCTAAATCCAATTGAGAACCTTTGGGGATGGATGGCAAGGGAAGTTTACAAAAATGGACAACCGTTCCAGACAGTAGATGGGCTTCGTGCGGCCGTCTTCACCACTTGGAGAAATGTTCCCACTCACCTCATGGAAACGCTTGCATCAAGCATGCCAAAACTAATTTTTGAAGTGATAAACAATAACGGCTGAGCTACTCATTACTGAGTTCATGTTTGGAAGTTAGATTTCTGTTTTGGGGGGTTTCGTTTTTTTTGGGAGGTGTGGTCCTAAACTTTTGATCAGCTGAAAAACAGCCTGTTTCAGTTTATTTGTTGTTTTCATTAAATTGTATGCTCAAAAAATGTTTTGTCTCACTCCCATTTCTTCTTGTTGCATGTTGAAGCTCTACTTGGAACCTTGTTAAGATCCAGCCATGCTAAATATGATTTTTTGCCATTTTTCAAGTGGTCTTAAACTTTTGATCAGGACTATATACCAGACTGGGAGGAACAGTTGTTCTGACACTATAATGTTCTTCCCCCTGACGGGGTGTTTGAGTTGTTATATTTCCTTCTTCTCCCCCATTCTCTACCTAGTTCCTCATGTTATAGTTGGGAGGGGAGGAACATATCGCCATCGGCAGTACGGACCCACAAGAGACTTAATGGTACGTTGGAGAGGTACCTACAGCAGTCTTGGCGCAGGAGTGTGAGTAGCATGTGGACTTTATCAAGAGACTCTAGTCCGTGCATTTGAAAGCACAGGACTGGGCCATGTTGCAGAATATGTTGGGCAAAGGAGTGTGGTTATGCCCATGTTGGGTAATCTATAAGGGCTATTACAGGGCAGATTGTTTGAAATGTTCTAATTGGGGCCAAACAAAGGTTGGGGGTGATTACTCCAGCATTGGTAAGATCTCAAGGATCGAGCAAAGATCTATA
This sequence comes from Bufo gargarizans, assembly GCF_014858855.1. Taxonomy (NCBI): domain Eukaryota; kingdom Metazoa; phylum Chordata; class Amphibia; order Anura; family Bufonidae; genus Bufo; species Bufo gargarizans. The sequence continues at coordinate 52,369,382 of NC_058090.1, forward strand.
GATATATGGTATGCATGGCTTATGGGGTGGAATTACTGGATTATATTCAGAAATGACTCAAATGACTAAGATAATTAGCTGGAATGTGAGGGGAATGGCCGATGTGGCGAAGCGCCAAAGCATTGGTGGCGGTTTATGTTCCCCCTCCATTCTCTGTGGTTCCTATAAGATTAATAATGGGCCCCTCCTCTCTACATAACATAATGACAGAAGTGGGGCTGTTGGATGTCTGGAGGTTACAGCACCTGGCAGCGCGCATATTCATGTAGTTCTTCCACATACTTTTCATTATCGAGAATCGACCTGGCCCTAGCTAATAGCTGTATGTACCCATTAGTACAATCTGTTGAAAACTTACCTAGATCCATATCAGATCATTCTCCCCTGAAGATTGAAATATCCCTGTCTCCACACTAGGCCGGGAGTCAGGATGCCGAGATGCAACGCTTTTTGGTTGCAGGTCTTGGGTGATATGAAAGATATTGAGGGAGTATTTTCTTTTTAATGCAGGGACAGGCGCGTGATATGGGACACCATGAAAAGCTTCCTGAGAGGGATATTAATCCAGTTTATTTGTAGGCATAGATCAAAATCGAGGGAGGCGGATACTCGTATGCACAAGAAGGTTAAAGAGACAGAGTCAGCATTTGTGCTAGTTCCTTCAGTGCTGTCTAGTATACAGTTGAAAGAAGCGCAGGAAAATCTGAGATCCCACTTGCTCCAAGAGGCAGACAGAATGATTTTTTTAAGCAGCGTCTCTTTGAAGAAGGGGAAAGAGTAGGGCATTTATTATCAATTATCTCAACAGTGCAGCAAGGATCGACATGTATCACAGAGTTAGTGGATTCTCAAGGACAGAGGAGGACAGGTACTGTGGAAATACTAGATACTCTGGAGGACTTCTACAACTCCTTATAGTCTATTCAGTAGGACTATCAGCTGTGTATCCACCTGACTTCTCCACAACGCAACTGATGGTCCCAACCCCATTTATAAGGCAAGAAATCCCACTTATTAAACCTGACAGGGCACACCTGTTAAGTAAAAACCATTTCAGGTGACTACCTCTTGAAGCTCATCAAGAGAATGCCAAGAGTGTGCAAAGCAGTAATCAAAGCAAAAGGTGGCTCCTTTGAAGAACCTAGAATATGACATATTTTCAGTTGTTTCACACTTTTTTGTTATGTATATAATTCCACATGTGTTAATTCATAGTTTTGATGCCTTCAGTGTGAATCTACAATTGTCATAGTCATGAAAATAAAGAAAACTCTTTGAATGAGAAGGTGTGTCCAAACTTTTGGTCTGTACTGTACCTCTAAGATTTCATGCTCAGAAGATGAGATAGTGGACTTCTTGGAAGGGATTGACTTGCCCAAACTAACTCCAGAGGCAAGAGCATCGTTAAAAGGCCCGATAAGCTTAGACGAACTTGACGAAGCTCTGAAAAGCATGGCCAATGATAAATCTCCAGGCACAGATGGACTCCCTGTGGAAATATATAAAAGGTTTCAAAGGATGTTGCTCCCAGAGTTGCTGAAGGTCTTTCAATATTCTCTAGAGGTGGGGACTCTTCCTGCATCAATGCAGGAAGCACTTATAGTGGTAATACCAAAACACGCTACCAGACTCATATAGGCCTATTTCATTGCTCACGGCTGATGTTAAGATATTGACCAAGGTCTTAGCGATGAGATCGTCTAAAGTGACATCAACCATAATACATCCGGACCAGACTGGCTTTATGCCCCAAAAAGCTACTTCCATTAACAGACGCAGGGTTCTTACCAGTCTGCAGATTGGGGCAGATAATGGTAGTGATAGAGCAGTGTTAGCACTTGACGCAGCAAAGGCCTTAGAGAGTGTGCATTGGAGGTATTTATGGTGTACACTATGCAAAATGGGCTTCGGACAATGTTTTATCAAGTGGGCGCAGGTACTCTACTCAGACCCAAGAGCGCTAATTAGAGCCAATGGAGGGGCATCCTCGATATTTAGGTTAGCTAGAGGGACCTGGCAGGGATGTCCACTGTCCCCTTTGTTATTCGCAATAGTGATTGAACCACTAGCAGCAGCAGTGCGTTGCTCCCCAACAATAAAGGGCTTTCATTATGACCTTATACACAACAAAGTAGCTATGTATGCGGATGACACCTTGCTGTTCCTGGGGAACACGTCAGCGTCTGTCTGAAGTTATGTGTCTGATTGGCCGTTTTGGGAAATTGTCAGGTCTGAATATAAACTGGCATAAATCAGCATTGATGTTTCTGGATGGGCAGACTTCCTCGGTGACTGCTATAGAGAAAAACATACCATGTGTAAACAGCATTAAATATTTGGGGATTAATATCTCACCCAGTCTGTTAGACTTTGAGAAGCTTAATTTAACGCCAATACTCTAAAAATTTCGACAAAAGACCAGGGCATGGTGCAAGTTGATTTTGTCAGTGGTGGGAAGAGTCAATCTCTTAAAGATGATACTGATGCCTCAACTTTTATATGTATTACATAATGCTTCGATATGGATAACAATAGATAGGTTCTAGAAAATCAACTCTATTTTTAGGGAACTGGTGAGGCGGCAGGGTCATCCTAGAATTAAGCTGGAAACATTACACATAAACAGAAAAGAAGCTCCAGCACCAGACGTAGATGTTTCTATAATCCCGGTCTTTATTCACCAAAATATTCCAAGTAGATACAGCAAACAGTGGCACTGGTTCCCACTTACTCCCAGTAGATTTACGCGTTTCGAACAGCAGTGTTCTTAGTCATAATGGGATTATGACTAAGAACACTGCTGTATCTACTTGGAATATTTTGGTGAATAAAGACCGGATTATTGAAACGTCTATGTCTGGTGCTGGAGCTTCTTTTCTGTTTATGTGGATCTACATTGGGACTGGCTTGGGTCCGCCCCGTGCACCGTCACATAGGATGCTATAGGTGAGCTAGCTGTAACCTTTTTTGTCTGGAAACATTACAGTATGCGAAATCGACTGGGGGATAGGCACTACCTAACCCGTGGATATATTATCTAGCGGCACAATGTCAGTACTTCAGGGGTTTAATAGATCCAGACATAAGTGACATGATGGGTCGGATACTACGACAAAAGCTAGGAGGGAAAGAACTTATGTGGTTGCTGCAGGAGTCAGGAGTGCCACTAGTGGATGAACGGTCTCCGCTAATATGACTCATAAGGAAAGTATGGGAAAAGGTCAAACAAATGAGAGGTATCACGGGCACTACAGAGTATACTCCCTTATGGCACAATCGTATGCTTCCTGAATTTTTACCCCTGAAGGGGTTCCAATGTTGGCAAAACAAAGGAGTGACTAGAATAGGTAATTTATTAAACAAGGATATAGCTAGAGCATTTACGAACATACAGGAGGTCTACAATATACCAAGAGAGAACTTCTACCAATATTTGCAAATAGGACCACGCATATACCTGTCTAAAACTGGTAGTGTCGTGAGCTCTAGAGATGCCACTCTTCACTTAATAAGCTCGGAAGGGGACAAAAAAACGAGATTTTTGTGGACTCATCTGTAAAATCTCTTTCTCGCTTAGTTTATGGGGGACACAGGACCATGGGTATAGCTGCTGCTGCCACTAGGAGGCGACACTAGGCTGAAAACTTTTAGCGCCTCCTCTGCCGGCTATACCTCCTCCAGCCTTGAAAGAGCATACCAGTTTGTGCCCAAGCAGTAGGAGTAGGAGAAAAACATACATGAAACAAACCATAACATGACTAATGCTAGTAGGACCGAATCCGAACTGAGGACCCTACCGGCAAACTAACCACTATCACCTGCGGCAATATTAGAAAACAATGCGTGGGAGCTGTGTCTCCCAATGAACTAAGTGAGAAAGAGATTTTACAGGGGAGTCCACAAAAATCTTGTTATCTCGCTCGTATCATTGGGGGGACAGGACCGTGGGGCGTTCCAAAGCAGTCCATGGGGAGGGAAGAACCACGCGCCCATGGAAAACATCCTCGCGGAAGCTTAAAGAGGACCTTTCACCTTGAAAAACATTGTGAACGAAGTATGCTGCCATGGAGAGGGGTGCCCGGGGATCTCACTGCACTTACTATTATCCCCGGGCGCCGCTCCGTTCTCCCGTTATGCCGTCCGGTATGTTCACTCTCTAAGTTATAGTAGGCGGTGTCTGCCCTTGTCCTGTGAGCTGTGCGCTGCGATTGGCCAGCGCTGCAGCCTAGGAGAAGGAGACGCCCACAGGACAAGGGCAGACACCGCCTACTATAACTTAGAGAGTAAACATACCGGAGGGCATAACGGGAGAACGGAGCAGTGCCCGGGGATAATAGTAAGTGCAGTGAGATCCCCGGGCGCTGCTCTCCATGGCAGCATACTTCGTTCACAATGTTTTTCAAGGTGAAAGGTCCTCTTTAAGACACTGCTGTCTACAAGACCTTGCGGCCCAGAGCAGCGTCCGCTGATGCAAAAGTATGCACCTGGTAAAACTTGGTGAATGTGTGCAAGGAAGACCAAGTCGCTGCCTTACACAGCTGTGAGGCGGAAGCATGGTGGAAACGAGCACAAGAAGCCCCCGCCGCCCTGGTCAAGTGGGCCATGATACCGAGGGGTGGTGCCCTGCCCCAGGAGCACTATGCCTCAGCAATTGGCATACAAATCTACCTGGCAATAGTCACCTTGGAGGCTGCCAAGCCTTTGCGAGGACCTTCAGGAATAACGAATAGAGAGTCCATACGGCAAAACGAACTAGAAATGGATAAGTAAATTCTCAGAGCACGAACCACATCCAGCTGATAGAGAGCTCGCTCCCTAGGATGTGAGGGAGAGGGGCAGAATGAAGGGAGAACAATGTCTTTGTTGACATGGAAGGCAGAGACTACCTACGGATGAAAAGAAGATATCGGGCGGAGCACTGCCTTATCTTGGTGCAGAATAAGAAAGGGCTCCTTACAAGAAAGCGCTGCTAATTCTGAAACGTGCCTGATGGATGTGATTGCCACCAGAAATGCAACCTTCCAGGAAAGAATAGGGAGGGAAACTGCGTCTAGAGGCTCAAATGGAGCAAATTGGAGGGAACCAAGGACAACGATCAAGTCCCAAAAGGGCAAAGGGGACGATAAGGAGGGACGGTGTGACCCACCCCTTGTAGAAAGGTCTTAACCAAGGCCTGTTTTTCTAGAGGATGCTGGAAAAATTTTTACAGCACCGACGCCTGTCCCTTTAAAAAACTAAGAGCAAGACCCAAATCCAGACCCGATTGCAGAAGGGAAAGGATAGTGGGAAGAGAGAAACGTAGCGGAGGAAGGTTACGTTCCGCACAGAAGCGCAGAAAAGACCTCAAAGTTCTATAATAAATTTTGGACAACGCTGGTTTCCTGGCCTTAATCATGGTGTGGATAACCTGGTCAGGGAAACCTTGCTGCTTCAGAATGGTGGTTTCAACAGTCACACCGTCAAACGTAGCGACTCTAAATGCTGGTGGAAGACAAGTCCCTAAGAGAGGAAATCGACTCTGGGCGGAAGAGGCCACGGCATGTCTCCTAGAAGAAGGATGATATCGGTGTACCACGTGCGATGGGGCCAATCCGATGAGATGCCCTCCATCCTGATTCTGCGCAGGAATACGTACAATAGAGAGAATCCGTCCCATGGTGCCACCAGTGTGTCTATGGCGCATGCCCGGGGATCTCTTGTTCGAGAGAAGAAGGTGGGGAGTTTGTGGTTGAGTCTGGATGCCATTAAGTTCACGTCCGGTTGGCCCCAATGGAGACAGATAGAGTCGAACACCTCCGGGTGCAGAGACCACTCTCCCGGGTCCACGGTCGTCCGTCTGAGGAGATCTGCCATGCAATTCTCCACTCCCGGAAAGTAGACCGCCGATAGAGCTGGTACATGTGTCTCTGCCCACTGCAGGATTTTGGCCGACTCCTCCATCACTGCTTGACTGCAGGTTCCCCCTTGGCGATTGATGTAAGCTGCCCTGTAAGCAGGGAGGTCTGCTTTCTATGACACCAAGTTAAAAACTGGTATGCTATCTCCAGGCTAGATGGGGTATAGCCAGCACAGGAGGAGCTAACACTTTTCAGCTTAGTGTCGCCTTCTATTGGCGGCAGCAGCTATACCCATGGTCCTGTGTCCCCCAATGATACGAGCGAGAAAGGAATAATATCTACAATATACCAAATGCTCCTAGATAAGTTTCTGGAATCTTACCCACAATCCAGAATTAAAGCATGGGAGAGAGATGTAGGGGAGATAACTAAGGAACAATACGAAGACATCTTAGAGGCAGTACCGAAATCATCCTTAAAGGGAACCTGTGATCAACTTTATGCTAACCTCACTGAGGGCAGCATAAAATAGTGACAGAAATGCTGATTTCTGCGGTGTGTCACTCATGAGCTAAAAGTAAGTGGTTGCTGAGAACCAACATCATAATCATTGCAGACCGGGCGTTGAAAAGAGTCAAATCTACCTGAGAAGAGTCATGGTTATTCCTAATCTCCTGCTCTCTCCCCATCTGCTGATGATTGGCAGTTCTCTCCTAGAGAGAAAGGGAGAAAACTAGGTAGAAGACTGTCAATCATCAGCAGGTGGGCAGGGAGAGCAAGAATTCATGAATAACCAGGACTCTTCTCAGGTGGCCAGGACTCTTTTCCAGGCCAAGTCTGCAATGATTGTGATGTTGGTTCTCAGCAATGACTTAGTTTTAACTTTTAAATGACAGACCGCTGAAATCAACTCACCTGTCTCTACTTTATGCTGCCATTAGTATGGGTAGCATAAAGTTGATGACAGGTTCCCTTTAAATGAACACGGGAAACTATCACAGTTGTATATCATACACAGGGTCTACAAAACTCCAGTGTTTTTACATCGCATAGGCGTCAGAGCAGATGCAAAATGCCCAGGATGCAAGAAAAAACCAGCAAAAGCGATATTCTTGAAAAGGGGCTATCCTCATAAATTCGATAAGCTATGGAGTCTTTGGATGGGAGTGCGGGAGGGGAGGTGGGGCATGGGGAAGTGGAGTATAACTACAGAAAGAGAGGGTGTCATGGAGGGGTGGTTGGATTAATTGTCATAATTACATCTGTAATTGCTCATAGGACTTGTAGTAGAAGTTCTATTATGATTGTATTGTTAACATAAGAAGACACTACTTGTACTGGTTATACCAACTGTATTTTATTGAGCTATAAATTACAATAAAAATGATCTGATAAAAAAAAAAGACAAATACACATACAGAATTGTAGGCAAAATAGAAGGATTATCCCTGACCAGGAGCGAAGCTGTAGGGGTAGCAGGGGAAGTGGCTGCTTTGGGGCCTGAACTCAGAAGGAGTCCATCCAGGAGAAGAACTAAAAGATTTTATTGTCAGTGCCCCCTCAACAGTATTATACAATGACATGATATACAGTAACACTGTAGGAAACAGATGGATCTGCTGCCGGGCCTTGTCTGACTAGCCACTGGAGTGGGAGTTGCAAATTTGTTGGAGAAAGGGGGAGGGGAGGGGGGCTAGTCCGTTCAAAAATTAGCTGTGGGGCCCAGTCATTTCTAGTTACGCCACTGTATGTGGCCAGCAGATAATGTGACAATTTACTGTATTTTTACTGTAGATTTAATTAAGAATGTTTTTCAATGTTTCCGCATAGTGAGAGCGATGGCACAGGGACAATTCTTTCACTGTGATCCACTGTGAGGGTCCATTTGGATTACTTATATTTCTGTCAGTGATTATTGTCAGACAGCTACTTCTTGCTCTGAAAATAGAAAGCAGGACTCAGAGGAGGGGGGAGTGTGACTGCACATGTACACTATTTGTAGTCGAAGACTTCCAGATAAAGCCATTGGCGAAATGCACGTCAGGAGTGGTGGGTGAGCCGTGTAGCTACTTGTGCTATGTAGGGCTCCTAGTGGCCCCCTGCAGTGCGTTACCTTTGGCATTTGTCTTTACTACTATTGATTGATTAGATTTAGTGATCTACATGTTGTAAACAGGTTCACCCTCTGTATCTTATGTGAGTTTATTAAATATTTTTTAACATGAATTTCTAATAAAGGCTGTATTTTATCATGGTATCTTGGATCTAGTACCTTTTGTCTAGTGATATATATTTGTAGTCTGTAACCATGGAGTAGCAGAAACATCATCTTGGTGCACATAAGTCTGAATAGGAGCTGTGCATACACATCAAATACTAGGATATGTTTAAGAAAGACTATATACAAATTGTCCTTTCTTTTACTATACATGCACTGGGGGCAAACAACACTTTAATCAAAGGTGTAACTTTTACTAGTTATACCAGTCTACATTTACACTATCTATACAATGAGTAAATCTGCATCATTGCGTGTGTGGACCTCTCATCATTGCCAGTGTATGAGGGGACTTGTATAACAAACTCTTTGTAAAACATCAAGTAATTGTGTCCATTCTGTTTCGTACCAAATGTGTATCTATGATACAGACTGTACACAGCTTGCAATAGAGCACAAAAGAGATATTTAAACATTTCACTTACTCAATCTACAGCACAGCAACAAGTAGACATGTTATAAGAGCTACTCTAATCTTGACCATGTGCTAGAAGTGTGTGTGGATTCTCATTTGGCAATGGTTGTCAAGAGGGGGGTACTATGGCTTAGACGCTAGTATGTCAGCCAATGCTAAACAAACATGATATATTGCCATCAGCTGATTGACTGGAGGAGCCAGTAGATAAAGTTGATGTGCAAAGAAGCCAAAATAAAACTGGAGCTAGACTGTGACAGCATAAAACGTGGGCGAAAGAACAATATGAAAGTCAGAGGACCCAGAAAAGTAAAGCTGGGAATATAGTGTCACAAACAGGCATCTACATATTCCTATTCACATTCATTTACCAGAACATGTGTGTTCCAGTTTTAGCAAATAAATGTTATTCTTTGTATAGTAAAGTATAATAGATTTTGAAAAGTTATATAATTTTTAAATATACTTTCTGTATTGATTCCGCAGAGTTTTCAAGCCCTCTGCTCACTCTCATCACTTCATAGCATCCTTTGTTGGTCACACAATGCCTAAACGGTCAAGGCGTTAAAGGGGTTTCCAGGACTTAAAATCCACTGAATAGGTCATCAATATCAGATCGATAGGGGTTTGGCACCACTGCTGATGAGCTGTTAGAAGGGTTTTCAGTGCTTGGACCTCTTCATTGTAAACCAAGTCCCTTCCAACAGCTGATTGGTGGGGGTGCCAGAGGTTGGACACCTACTGATCTAATATTGATGTCCCATCTTGAGGATGGGTTATCAACATTTAAGTGCTGTTGGTCCATTGCTCCTGGGCTCAATGGGGAATTGCATGTTAGTATTATTTAGCATTGTGTGGCAGTATTATGCTATAAATATTTGTTAAAGGGCATCTGTCAGCAGATTTGTACCTATGACACTGGCTGACCTGTTACATGTGCACTTGGCAGCTCAAGGCATCTGTGTTGGTCCCATGTTCACGTGTGCCCGCTGAGAAAAATGATGTTTTAATATATGCAAATGAGCCTATAGGAGCAACGGAGGCGTTACCATTACACCGAAAGGCTCTGCTCTTTCTGCTGCTGCGCCCCCTCCACTTTGATTGACAGGGCCAGGTGATGATGTTGTCACTGCCTGGTGCTGTCAAAGTGCAGACGGCTCGAGCAGAGCCTCTAGGGGTAACAGCTACGCCTCCCCGTTGCTCCTAGAAGATCATTTGCATATAATAAAACATAATTTTTCTCAGGTCCTGAGTAGAGAAGTGCCTTCCTTTTGTGTATTAATGTAAGTTGGCACACAATATACAGGGGCATGATAATGAATAGAGTATAAACAAGACAGGCAAACCTGGTAGGCAAAGGAAAAAATATATGGGAAAATTCCCTGTGCTATCACACTGCTAGACGATCAGGAGACTTGCGCTATGTACTCAGTGTACATAGTGCAAAAATGTCTGACAATGATTTACGAATGAAAGGAGGAAGAGAATGCTCACCCAAAATGTCAAAGTCTCCCGATCAGAGCAGTGTAGAGATCTTTGGGCCTAGCCATTCAAAGAAAGGTAGGTAAATCCAGTTCTCCTTCAAAACCTCTACTACTACTACTATACTACTCTATTATAAAAATGGAAAAAAAAGTCTGCTTTCGCAGTATATAGAGCATAAAGAGTCTTCGCAAAGCTCTAACTGAGCAATGTTAACGAGAGTCTGTTTTTAGTCTTCTGTTCTACCGAGCGCTGAAGAGGCCAGTGTGTAACATGCAGAGGCTTCCAGCCTCTTCTTTTCTCTACCCCAGTCCCTGACTATGTACTTCTGCCCTTACGATCGCAGCCCATCGCCCAAAACAGAACAGGGGCACAGCGCTCCAAAACAGCAGTGTATTAGTGAAAAAAATAAATTGGGATATGACATCTAGTAAATTAGTGATATGACATGCCCTACAGTGCCAGGTATTGATATTGTAATGTCAGAACCTATAAAAGGTCATCTTTAAGTACTACAAAAATGTGTCATATCCCTGTGATTACACTGTTAAAAAACCCCTGAAACAACAGTTATATTTTAACTTTTTTCCATGTTATAATTAAAGGGACATACCAATTACATATAGGAAGTCATAAAGTTTTGCAATATACATATATTTACATTTTTGCATGCATATCTTTCTTATATTAGACATTTGACCCCATATATGCAGTAGAATGGTACAACCCATGTATCAGTTCTATATAATATATCCATGGCTTAACTGAAACATGGCATCAGTTATGTGATACTCTTCATATCATGTAATCTCTAACATTCATTAAGCAACAGTGTTACACGACATGCATGAGCTGGGCCTGCACACAGGACACATTCATGTGATAAGTAAATAAGAATAGTGTTGGAATAATTATTTTTATTGTGGTTATTACAGTAACTACGTTACTGTGTGTATTTACATAGCTGCCTGTCTCTAGGTGAGGTTGTAAAATGGCTGCCTGTCTCTAGGTGATGCTGTCCTGTTGTTAATAAAACTTAGTGTAAAAAAACCAACAAAAACAGTCTGTTTCAACACAGACATTGGCAGACGTGATGAGACACTGCTGTAGGTTGTAATATTGCTTATACTGTGAGACAGATTTACTACTAAAATGCACATTGACCTACATGCACCTCCATGTGCCAAAAAATGTTCCACAATTTTAGTACTTTTTTTGTGAAACTACGCCAACTCATAGGTAGCTTAAACATAGATTTTTTTGGCACACAGAGAAAATTCTGGCACATGGATACATTTTTGGTGCACAGATATAATTCTAGTGTAAATCTGGCGCAGTTTTTATGATGCTCCAAATTTACAAAAGGTCCATGCACCAGAATAGTAAATTTGTCCAATATAAAGACTGTGATTCATATTCTTAGTAAATATGCCCCTGCATGTTTTGCTCCTCAATAAACTACTATTTATCTAGATAGATACCTGGGCAGTTAACAGAAAACCATGTCACATGATACTAGTGAGGGTCACATGATGGCTCACATGACTGATGCCATGTTTAGTCCTATGCAGCTCTCCTATGGATACATTTTACAGGACTAAAATGGGCTGTAGCATTTTTTTTTCTTTAGGGAGAGGCTACTGCATGGATATAATAAAGCTCTGCATGCAAAATTTTAAATAAATGCATATTAAAAAAATTGTTCTAAATAAATAAATGTAGTCAAGAAAACCTGAATACCCCTTTAAATAAGGCGTTTTTAAGAAGTGCTGGATTTACCTACCTTTTTTGTAGTGACTGAATTTAGCTTCTTGTCTTCAAACAGCAGTTCCAGAGCACTTGCACGCAGGAACAATCCTGTGCACATGTAGGTTTCATTATTTAAGCAAAGAGGAATTCTAATTTTATATTTTGGTTTTAAACAGGCATCTGGCGTGACAGTAAATGATGAAGTTATCAAAGTTTTCAATCAGATGAAGGTGAGAAAAGCTCAGTCTCCTGAAGAGATAAAGAAAAGGAAGAAGGCTGTACTGTTTTGTCTGAGCCCTGATAAGAAGGAAATAATTGTGGAGGAGGCCAAGCAAATCTTGGTGGGAGACATTGGAAACACAGTTGAGGACCCTTACAGGACCTTTGTCAATCTTCTACCACTTGACGACTGTCGATATGGACTGTATGATGCTACTTATGAGACCAAGGAGTCCAAGAAAGAGGATCTCGTCTTCATTTTCTGGTACATTCCTTAAAATGGTGTGGTAAACAACACTGCAGATGCTCCATCTTATACCTAAACAGTATAATAGCAATATTGGACATGCTGTCTCTGTACCCTTTTTTTATTTCTTGGATGTCCTATATACTTAGACTGCCATATATCGGTTTAGATATCTTTTAGCTAAAATAAAATAGACCCAATTATTCCATCTGGGATTATATATTAATTTAGACAATATTAGTTACAGAATATCCTTTACTTACAGCAATGTCTTGTTTAATATCATTTTTATTATAAATTCAGAACTACCTTCACTGGAATAATTGGAATGCTGCGGCTTCTTCATTATCCCGGTTGACTGATGTCTTTCCAGTCGGGTCTTGTGGAACACTGCACCCACCTGTGTTTTACAATGCTGCTCACTCTCCTTTATGGTCATTACTTGTCAGTAGCACTTATGCAACACAGGTTATATTTTGGTTAACATACTGTATTACGCTTCAAATTAGTCTGCTAATACTAGGGGCTAACATTTTGATGGTGGTTACCAAGTGTTGCATAGCAGCTATAATACTAGTCCTAACTGTGAAGATTGTCCAAAGTGGAGAGACTGCTGCCGTGGAAATGAATTGGTGCAAGAAGTTACACTAGTGCCCCCATGCACGTGTAGTACATTTTTTTCCCTAAAACCAGAAAACCTCTTTAAGGACACAGTCAAATTGGTTCTTCAGGACTCAAGTAGATCTTTAATACCCATTTTCTGAGGGCCATAACTTTATTTTCCTTTGATATTTGTGAGACTACTATGAGGTCTATTTTCTAATAGCACCATGTTAAAAATAATACGTTATCAAAAGTCTTTTTGATTGCTTTTGATACCTTTTATAAAAACAAAACATTTTATTCATTTTTTTTCAACATATTAATAGTATTACAACAACTAGAACAATGCACCGTTACCATTCAAAGTAACATTAACACCAAGTTATAAATAGACTATACCTTTAATTTTTTTAATGGTGTGATGAAAGAAAAACAGCAATTCTTCCCCATTTACAGCGCTCAACATTGTGGCTAAATATACTGAAAGTTTAATAGCTCAGGTTACCGAATTTTTCAAAAAGTTTTGTTTGGACCCGAATGAATCAATTCTACCCAAACTAAATTTGCTCTAATTGCCCTGATTGTTAGATGTTAAATTGTTAGAAATTATTGTCCTCTAGTCTCCTAAGATTCAGAATTTGTTTCAGAAAGATGTTTCCTACATAGCTATGGGTAAACGTATGGTCGACAACATTAAAGGGAGTCTGTCATCAAAGTTTCACCCTTTTAACCCTTCCCATAGCTTTCTAGCAGCCTTACAGTTAATACGGGTGAACGGTGTAGGAATTACAACAGTTTGCATCTGTGCCTCCCACTTGTTAAGGGCCCAAAAGTAACAGGATAATTGGCTTCTCAGCTGTTCCATGGCCAGGTGTGTGTTATCCCCTCATTATCCCAATTACAATGAGAGAAGAACGCACCAGTGAGCTCAGCAACACCAAAAGACCCGGAAGACCACGGAAAACAACTGTGGTGGATGACCGAGGAATTCTTTCCCTGGTGAAGAAAACACCCTTCACAACAGTTGGCCAGATCAAGAACACTCTCCAGGAGGTAGGTGTGTATGTGTCAAAGTCAACAATCAAGAGAAGACTTCACCAGAGTGAATACAGAGGGTTCACCACAAGATGTAAACCATTGGTGAGCCTCAAAAACAGGAAGGCCAGATTAGAGTTTGCCAAACGACATCTAAAAAAGCCTTCACAGTTCTGGAACAACATCCTATGGACAGATGAGACCAAGATCAACTTGTACCAGAGTGATGGGAAGAGAAGAGTATGGAGAAGGAAAGGAACTGCTCATGATCCTAAGTATACCACCTCATCAGTGAAGCATGGTGGTGGTAGTGTCATGGTGTGGGCATGTATGGCTGCCAATGGAACTGGTTCTCTTGTATTTATTGATGATGTGACTGCTGACAAAAGCAGCAGGATGAATTCTGAAGTGTTTCGGCAATATTATCTGCTCATATTCAGCCAAATGCTTCAGAACTCATTGGACGGCGCTTCACAGTGCAGTGGACAATGACCCAAAGCATACTGCAAAAGCAACCAAAGAGTTTAAGGGAAAGAAGTGGAATGTTATCCAATGGCCAAGTCAATCACCTGACCTGAATCCGATTGAGAATGCATTTCACTTGCTGAAGACAAAACTGAAGGGAATATGACCCAAGAACAAGCAGGAACTGAAGACAGTTGCAGTAGAAGCCTGGCAGAGCATCACCAGGGATGAAACCCAGCATCTGGTGATGTCTATGCATTCCAGACTTCAGGCTGTAATTGACTGCAAAGGATTTGCAACCAAGTATTAAAAAGTGAAAGTTTGAGTTATGATTATTATTCTGTCCCATTACTTTAGGCCCCTTAGCAAGTGGGAGGCACATATCCAAACTGTTGTAATTCCTGCACCGCTCACCTGATTTGGATGTAAATACCCTCAAATTAAAGCTGACAGTCTGCAGTTAAAGCACATCTTGTGTGCTTCATTTCAAATCCAGGTGTATAGAGCCAAAAATGTTAGAAGTGTGTCGATGTCCCAATATTTATGGACCTGACTTGTATAGCTGGTATAAGTTATACATCTTGTAGTTATATGGACCATGATGCTGGTGTAACCTAGGTATTTGCCTGTATTATACAGGAGATGCCCACTTGCCCAGGTTATACCAACATGGTTCATGTCACTATATACAAGAATATGCATAACTTAATAGATCAGCTGTACATATATATTTGTATATAGGAGATACCCAGGTTATACCAGCATGGTCCATATCACTATATACAAGAAGATGTATAACGTATACCAGCTGTAAATATATAATTACATACAGGAGATACCCAGGTTATGCCAGCATGGTCCTTATCACTATATACAAGAAGATATATAACTTATACCAGCTGTACATATATAATGATATACGACGATTGATTGTCCTATCGTCCACCTTTGACTAAGCATTGCCCATCTCTAAGCCGACCCCGCTTAGCAGCTGACAAGGCTTAGAGGGAACACTGGCCCCAGTCAGTGTTTGTGCAGTGAGGTCTAAACCTCTCTCCAGATTTGAGTGCTGGCTTTGAGTGTTGCAAGCATCACAAACCTGGCCTTCCAAATATGCAATATGCTTGTATCTAGTGCATATTAATTCACCCTCATATACAGTTCAAGGCATGCATGCATTGCACAGGACACACACTTAGCAGCATTGTCCATGGAGCACATGTTTAATTAGGCATGAGTAGTAAGAATAAAAATACAGAATAAATATGAATTTTAATTTAAAACCATTAATTTGGGAACTTGTTATAAAACAAGGAAAATCTACTAAACCTTGGTCTCTATGTCTTTGTGCTTAACTATGGGGCAGTGTTAAACTATGCACTTATCTGTCTTTTACTCTACTCTTGCACACACACTCCACTCAGCAAACACCGCTTGCAGTCTCTGTGGCTTGGGACTGGAGTACAGTGCTTGGCATAGAGCGGCATTACACATACTTGACCTGCCGCTCCATTCATTTCAGGGGGTCCCACAGGGTCTGGGGCTCCAATATCGTTATTGTGGGATTGTGGATTTCCTCTAACCCGTGGATACGAGATAACTTGAAATAACCAGACTATACCGTTAACTTATATGAGCTTGATCACTAACATACTACTCATTTCTATTTCTGTATTGCAGTGTATTATGTCTGTGATGCATCCTATTAGGCTATACCTCTGAAGGCAGATCTAGGGGCCATGGTTAGGCCCCTGATTACCACAGTAATCCATTGGCACACTCTCTCCCTCTGTCAAACCATTTTTATGTTGCCATCAGCAGTGAGGTTAAATGGCCAAGATTGGAGCTAACAGAATACTATATACCCATCACATTCAAGTGATGAGATGGGCACAGTTCCTGTGCCCAAACCAACACTTCAACATGTATACTGTTGTACGATTTTCTGGGTATGACCCTCTTACCATGGTATAATAGTGTGTCATTGGGTGGGAAGAGGCTAATTAAGAAAATAAACAGTATGCTAATATACCTATTACCCCACTGTTCGTGTTTCTATGTAATACAGTAAATAATTTTTTGTAACACCTGGCTTTTGGCTTTTATGTTATTTTCTAGGGCACCTGACAATGCACCTCTAAAAAGCAAGATGATTTATGCCAGTTCAAAAGATGCAATTAAGAAGAAGTTCACAGGTGTGTACTATAGTACTTCCTATATGTTCTCTTTTTGTTACTAAAGTAGGCTATAATACTGTTTGTCCATCTAACCAAGCATAATTTTTTTTCTCCAGGATACAAATAGTAACATAAGATCAGTCTTAAAGTGGTTGTTAGGACTTAAATATTGATGACCTATCCTCAGGATAGATCATCCATATCAGATTTGGTGGTGGGGGTCTTCAGTGTATACCAGGCAGAGCGCTACATACAGTATATTAAGTAGTATGATATTGAACTGGATTGGGCTGCAGAAAGGCCATGTGACAGGTGGACAAGATGTCGCACAAGATTGACACCTCCACTCCATTCCACTTCTGATTAGATATTGATTCTGAAGACAAATTCATCAATATTTAAAGCGGTTGGCCACTTTGTTTTTTTTCACCAATTTGTTTGTGAGATTATTATATGACACTTACTAATATAGCCTGTGTTGAAATTCTGCACCATTTTCTATATTTTATAAGGTATGCCTCCATATTTAGTCTTTTGTGCTGTCCACACAGAGGTCCTGCCCATAAGATGGCCACTGATGGAAGGTCATGTGACCAGGCAAATCACCTCCATATGATGCCTCCTCCATTCAAATACATTGCACCTGCCATCTGTACTAATTCTGTTGGGAGTTTAGTGCAGGTGCAGTGTGTCTGAATGGAGGATAGTAAAGTGAATTCAATGGCACTCCTCTAGTGAAAAGGTGGTGCTCTGTGGTAAAACGGATTTTAAAACAGATATTTATATTCAAAGACCACGGCACTGAATAGTTACGTTGCATAAACTTCTTGTATTTTATTTTGTTTAATCCATCCTTAAAAATAATTTTTAGCCATTGGCCAACGTTTTCGGATCCTGCATCCAATATGCTAAAATTAACTAAGGCCGTGAACAAGGTCTAGGTTAGACCGAAACGTTGGCCAGTGGCTAAAAATAATTTTTCAGGATAGATTAAATTAAATAAAATACAAGAAGTTTATGCAACGTAACTATTGAATGGAGGAGACATGATATAGAGGTGATTTGCCTGGTCACATGACCCTCCATCAGCACAAATACATTAGTCAACAGTAACCAGAAAGTGGCCAACCCCATTAAGCCCCAGAAAACCCCTTAAAATAGTTTTAGTGCCTTTAGTGTGAAGATGGCCAAATCCACTGGATGCTCGATATACCAAATGCCCAAACTCAAACATATTATTGGGATTCTATGTTTATTGCCAGGTGGAGTATGTAGAATCAGTGGCGTAATGTGGGTTGCCAGCACCCGGGGCAAGTCATGTATTGCGCCCCCTAACCTGTGGACATGCCTCTTTTTACAGATAATGTAGTAGTCCTATGTAACACCACAGATAACAGAGATAACTCTCTGAGTACAGATAATGTTGTAGACGGGTGTGAGGCCACAGAATTCAGAACACGCACAGTGTGACCTGAAGTCTGGGGCCAGGATGCGTCAGGGTGGGCCATATTCTCAATCCACCCCCCAACCCTCCTGTGAAACAAATATGTGTTTGGACATTACATACTTGACTACAAAATATACAGCACCCCATACCTCATCCAAAAGTACAGCACCCCATACCTCATCCATCCAGTAACATCTCCTGTGATGTAGACTTTTCTCAACGTCTTCATTCAAAGATAGGACCGTCATGACACCTTCTTTCAGCCGCGTCTCGTCTCTGCAGAGTTTTATTATTATTATAATATATAATGGCCCCTCTGTATTATTATAATATATAATGGCCCCTGTGTAATATTAGGATATATAATGGGCCATTATATATCCTAATAATACAGAGGGGGCCATTATATATTATAATAATACAGGGCGGTCATTATATATAATAATTATACAGAGGGGCCATTATATATTATAATTATACAGTATTATTAATGGGCCCTATGTGTAATTATAATATATAATGGCCCCTCTGTATAATATATAATGGCCCCTCTGTAAAATATATAATGGACACCTCTGTATATTATATAATATATAACGGTCCCCATTCTTTCTAAATATGGTAGCCTCCTTTGTATCTCTTCTGCCTCCCCCCTCCATAGTGCTCCCAGTACTTACATAAAAAATAAAAATAAATACTCACCTCTCTTCATCACCTCTTGTAGCCTTTGCTCTGGCGTCCCGGCGCAGGCGATCAGGAACACATCACTGTGACCTGCTGTGCCTTGTCATTATGTCATCTCGCGCAATTCTACTGCTTCATAGGCCATAGGCTTCCATCACCCTTATTATACTGCCTGCTGCCTGGCACCCCTACAATTTGGCGCCCGGGGCAGCGGCCCTCCTGCCCACCCCAAGCTATGCCACTGTGTAGAATAAAACAGATCTTTAGCTTTTTTGCTTAAGGTTAAGTATCGCAGAAAATGTTTTTGAGACACACACAGGAATAGATACAAAAGAGACATCTCATTTTTTCTTTTATACTTTTCTTTCCTTTTGAAACCTCCCCTGGCTATAGCTCACAAAATATAGAGGAATTAGGGCAATTAATAATTTGCACATTTTTGCACAAGTGCCATTTTGGGCAAAATGTTCCAACTTAAAAAAAATAAAAAATGTTATGCCCCTCTCACTTCTTAAAGGAGAAGTGTCTGGGGCTTAACAGGAGGGCCTATGGCCTCCCATAGTCTGACAGATTTACTATAATCTATGTAGAATCTGGCACAGAGTATAACTGTCATACATTTGCTTTTGTGGTACACAGACTGCCAGAAGACGTGTGATATGGTAACTTTAAATAAGTTTGAAGGGAACCTGTCACCAGTTTTATGGTGTCCTAACTAAGGGCAACATAAATAAGTGACTGATTCTCTTAGCAAAATGCTGGGTCACTTTCTTTAATTGACCCAGTCAATCTGCCAACTCTTGTATTGAAAAGCTCCAGCTGATAATGATGAGTCATGAATATTCATGAGCTCCTGACTCTCCCCGCCTACCTGCTGCTGATTGACAGTTATTTTCCATATGAATCAGCAGCAGGTGGGCAGGGGAGTGGCTATAGCTGTTAATTAAAAAAACATTGGACTCACTGACATCACGCTGGACTCAAATCAGCTCATTAGCATGCGGCATCTTTGTGTGTATATTATGGAGTAACTATCTGTCACACCAGTAAGTGAATACATCTAAGGCACTTTTTAGTAGTTAATGATTGTATATAATTAGTTAGATTATAATCAAATATCCACATGACAGGTTCCCTTTAATCATATTTTCAAATATTGGCTATTATCTTCCTTGTTCTGTTAATTTCTGAATGATATAATCTTTGTATATACATCTATCTGGTATAGACTGTATACAGACACCAATTGTATGTATCGGTCTAGACAAAGGAATTCACTGCCTTATCGTGATTGATTCCATATGCTAAGCTATGGAGACACCTAGGTTCTGGTTACCACAGTTGGCATATTCTGATTGGTTCATTTGAAACCCCTATTGTAAAATATAAATACCCAGGCCTTTTTCTATAAATTAAAAAACTCTTCTGAGGGAAGGCAGCAGAGGTATTTCACATGTTCAGTGTCTATGTCCTTTTTATGACCGGTCATACACTCTTACCCTTGGAGGGAACATTATAATTTGGAGCATCACAACAATTAGTTAGATTCCACCTTAGGAATCATAAAAAACAATTACCATAACACGTGTCAAATTTATTAAGAGGCCTGCTCCTCTTGATAAATGTGGTACATTTTACTCAGATGCACTTCGTATTAAAACTGGTATATGATATAGCAGCCTTAATAAATCCATCCTCCCATCTGGGATTATAGGCTAAGGGTCCCTAAACACATGATTGTTGCACTGGTGTTTTTTACCAGTTAAAAAAAGGCAGAAATAATCACAGGCATTTTTTGCCATGTTTACAGTATTTGGGAGTTTTTTCAAGCAGTGTGTTTGCCTACTAGCTACCACCTGGAGCTGCTGTTTTTACTACAAAAATGTATGTACAAAAATGCCACTAAAAACACAAAAGTGGGAAAAAAAAGTCAGCAAAAAGTATTTGTTAAAGCACGCTAAAGGAGGTTTCACACACAGCCTTTTCCTGCTTTGATGACATTCTGTGCACAAGCCTGGGCTGCTAGATGGATCAGGTCTGCCTCTATGCACGGAACGTCACCTTGAAAGCTGTGCTGTTGGAGCAACAAGCCACACCCCCTGCACTGCCTGGTCTGTTGGCTGAGCTGTCTGCCCTGTGTCTCCCCTCCTACTGGATTCTTCAGCAAAGTTTAACCCCTTCTACTATAAGCAGCACAGACTCAGGGCTGGAGGCTCTACCTCAGGTACTGAGCAGCTGCAGGGTTTCCTTTTCTCCAGGCAGTGAAGAGACAAAGGCTGTGCACAAGATCTTCCCTCCCTCCTCACTCTGCAAACACAAAGCTGGAGACTGGAGGAGTTCTTTCCTCTGTACTCTTTTGCTGACTGCGAGAAAGTGGCTACAGAGCATTGCACAGGAACAGGTAGGGGGAAGATCATGTGTGTATCAGCAATGTCATTGAACTGTACAGCTGGGACTTGTAGTCCCACACATGCAACATGAGCATCCCAGCAGTCAGACTGCAGACAGGGCAGCACTTGTATTCGCTCCCTCTGCAGAGCAGGGGGAGAGGAAAGACAGTCTTTGTTCACAACCACAAATATTCATGAGGAAAACCTCAGAAATGGTTGTTACACACCCCAACAGCTCTGCAACTGCATGTCAACAAAGGGCCAGAACAGAACTAGGGAAATGAGTAAATCAAATTTTTTTTTGCCTAAAACTTGCTTAACTCATGTAACAGATTTACAGTGCTTTATTTTTTCTTTTTACATAACTCGTACAACCTCTTTAAGAACAGCTCAGGTAAGATGGGCGACACCATAATTATTTTGTTTGATTCCTTATACATGACCACATGTCCACAAAAAAAAAAACGGATCGGACACAGAAAGAAAATACGTTCATGTGCTTGAGGCCTAAATAACAAATAGAAAAAAAAAATTCTTACCCATTTTAAAATCTTCATTGCAAATGCATCTTATACTGCACAAAATAAACCATTGAATCTGAAAAAAAAAGTAGAGGAACAAGATAAATCCAAAAAGAGTGAAACAAAACAGTGGATTTAAATTGTCAACCAAGTAAGGGCTCTTTCACACTTGCGTTCTTTTCTTCCGGCATAGAGTTCCGTCGTCGGGGCTCTATGCCGGAAGAATCCTGATCAGGATTATCCCAATGCATTCTGAATGGAGAGAAATCCGTTCAGGATGCATCAGGATGTCTTCAGTTCAGGACCGGAACGTTTTTTGGCCAGAGAAAATACCGCAGCATGCTGCGCTTTTTGCTCCGGCCAAAAATCCTGAACACTTGCCACAAGGCCGGATCCGGAATGAATGCCCATTGAAAGGCATTAATCCGGATCCGGCCTTAAGCTAAACGTCGTTTTGGCGCATTGCCGGATCCAACGTTTAGCTTTTTCTGAATGGTTACCATGGCTGCCGGGACGCTAAAGTCCTGGCAACCATGGTAAAGTGTAGTGGGGAGCGGGGGAGCAATATACTTACCGTCCGTGCGGCTCCCGGGGCGCTTCAAAGTGACGTCAGGGCGCCCCACGCGCATGGATGACGTGATTGCATGGCACGTCATCCATGCGCATGGGACGCTCTGACGTCATTCTGGAGCGCCCCGGGAGCCGCACGGACTGTAAGTATACTGCTCCCCCGCTTCCCACTACTACTATGGCAACCAGGACTTTAATAGCGTCCTGGCTGCCATAGTAACATTGAACGCATTTTGAAGACGGATCCGTCTTCAAATGCTTTTGAGTTCACTTGCGTTTTTCCGGATCCGGCGTGTAATTCCGGCAAATGGAGTACACGCCGGATCCGGACAACGCAAGTGTGAAAGAGGCCTTAGAAAGAAATTGCTGTTTGGCCAGGTTCACGTACAAGTTGACAATGGCATTTTTTTAAGTTCTAACATAGATTTTACATACATTACATACATTACATACAAGGAAAGGGCTGATGTATTAGGGGCTGGCCGTAATGCACATGGCTGGTATCTGTGTTTTGCAGGTTCCGCAATTTGCGGACCAGAAAACAACAATGGTCGTGTGCATGAGCCCTTAAACAAGGAATATTGTGAAATATGATCATGTTTGCGGTGACAAATGGACTTGCAGCATAACACTCACTGTATGTATGCATTCAGTAGCATTTTCTGGTCAAATTATGCATTTCTGCCAATACTGTTTGCTTACAACGAGTTCTGCATGAGGTTTACAACAGCTTCCCTTTCAAAAGCAAACAAAATGTGATTGAAATAAAGTTTAAACGAGAAACAATAACACATAAATAATAATAAGAAACACATAAAAATACAATAATTCTAAATCAATTATGCAAAATTTTATATTGTAACCTAGCCTGTCGCATTGTCCGTCACTCCACAAAGTGGAGTTGTCTTCAAGATTTCTCCTCATTCCAAAAAAGGTCAATGGCTGGGAAAAGGAATTTAGTTTGACAGCGATAGTACATTTTTTCCAAAATAATTACCATGCCTAATAAGTTGAAAAGCTCATTGAACTTTTGAAAATTTAATCCATTGAATAATAATCATGAGGCCACTAGTATGTTTACTGAGTTGAATCTACCAATTTTTAGCTGGAACTCCAAAATTGTGAATGGATAACCTTGGTACCACTTACCTTTTATTTTTACTGCTGGGCCATCAAATGTTTTTAAAAACTCTTCACTAATTGCACTTTGTGGAATACTGACGCTTTACCTTCATTAATAGATTATTCAAACATTATTTTAGATATTAGAAACTTTTGATTTTGGCTTCCTTACTGTCTTGAGCCTGAACAAGGTATTTTTCCATCTCACAAGACCGTTATTGGTAAAAGTGGCAGTCCTTAAAGGGGTTCTCCGGGAACAAGAAAATGAAAATACTTGAATATTACTTTATTATAAATATACTCTCAAACACCTTTCATTTTTTATAATAGATAGTTTTGTCTAGGGAGCAATCATCAGGGGAAACAAAATGACCGCTGTCCCATTAGTTCACACAAAACCTGTCCTGATCACACATGAGGACAAGTTACTTTACAACACTGAGTTAAAGAGCTGCCTCCTCCTCCTCCTCCTCCTCCTCCTCCTCCTCCTCTCTACTTGTCAGGGATTATGATCCTGAATACAGATGATAAGAACTTTAGCTGAATCTCTAAGGAATTTAGTTAATGAGGAGACAAAGTACAGAGAGGACGGACAGGACAGGCTGTGGTAATGTGGTAATGGAGACTGTAAACAAGTGCTGCTGCTCATTAGCCTCACCCTCATGTCTCCTAATAATCTCCATTGCCACAGAGATTCACCTGTATTCAGGATCATGACTCCTGACAAGCAGAGCACAGAGGAGGATGAGGCAGCTCTATGGCTCGTTGTGGTGAAGTGACTTGTCCTCCTGTGTGATTAGGACAGGTTTTGTGTGCACTAAAAGGACGGCGGACATTTTATTTCTCCTAATGATTGCTCCCTAGACAAAACAAGCCATTCTAAGTAATGAAAGGTATTTGTGAATATATGTATTATATAATAATATTTAAGTATTTTAGTTTTTTTAAATTCATGAAGAACCCCTTTTACCACTTCTAGACCAGGCCATTTTCCCCCTTCCTGACCAGGCCTAATTTTGCAAATCTGATCAAATGTGTCACTTTATGTGGTAAAAACTTTGGAACGCTTTTACTTATCCAAGCCATTGAGAGTTTGTTTTCTTGTGACACATTGTACATCGTGTTAATCGTAAATTTAAGTCAATATATTTTACTTTTATTTATAAAAAAAATCCAAAAGTTAATGAAAATTTGAAACAATTCACTGTTTTCTAAATTTGAATATCTCTGCTTTTAAGACAGATAGTGACACCTCATAAAATACTCATTAATTAACATTCACCATATGTCTACTTTATGTTGGTATAATTTTGGTAATGTAATTTAATTTTTTTAGGACGTTAGAAGGTTTAGAATTTTAGAAGCAATTTTTTTTAATTTTTAGGAAAATTTCCTAAATCTATTTTTTAGGACCAGTTCCATTCTGAAGACTTTTTGAGGAGCTCACATAATAGAAACCACCCATTTTAGGTACTACTACCCCTCAAAACTATTCAAAACTGGTTTTAGAAATGTTGTTAACCCTTTAAGTATTCCACAGGAATTAAAGCAAAATAGAGATGAAATTTCATTTTAATCAATTTTTCCTGTAACACATCAAGGGTTAACATCAAAACAAGTCTCAATATTAATTACCCTGATTCTGCCGTTTACAGAAACACCCCATATGTGGTCGTATACCGCTGTTTGGGCACACAACATAGCACAGAAGGCAAGGAGCCCCATATGGTTTTTGGAGGGCAGATTTTGCTGAAATGGTCTTTGGGCACCATGTTGAATTTGAAGAGGCCCTGAGGTAACCCCACAGTGAAAACCCCCCCAAAGTTACCACATTTTGTAAACTACACCACCCAAGGAATTTTTAAGGGGTGTAGGGAGCACTTTACTCAACAGCTGTTTCATAGAATTTTTAATACTTGGTGTGAAAATGAAAAATTACGTTTATTTTTTTACAAGAAAATGGTGCTATAGACCCAAACTTTATTTTTCACAAATGATAAAAGGAGAATATCCCCCCCCCCCCCCCAATTTGCTACCCACTTTCTCCTGAATACAGTAAGACCCCAATTGTGGTCATAAACTGTTATTTGCCAGGGCTTAGAAAGGAAGGAGCGGCATCTATCTGGATTTTGTAACATGGAATTTTCTGTCATGGTTTTTAAGAGCGATAACTTTTTTATTTTTTTGTTGACTGATATGTGTGAGGGCTTATTTTTTGTAGGACAAGCTGTAGTTTTTATTGGCACCATTTTGGGGTAGATTTGGCTTTCTGGTAGCTTTTTATCTAATTTTTTGGGAGGTGAACTCACAAAAAAAGAAAGCAGTTTGGTGTAATTTTTCTAATTTCTTTTTACACCGTTCATTTGATAGGGTAGATCATGTGATATTTTTTGTAGATAGACATATTTGGTATCGTTATGTCTGTAACTATTTATTTTTTATTTTTATGTTTTACACAATTCGAACATTTTTAGGTAAAAAAAAAATCATGTTTTTGTGTTGCCATTTTCTTAGTACCAAATTTTTTTATTTTTTTTCTGGCTATGGTCTTGTGAGATAGCTTTTTTTTTTGCGGGATGAGGTGATGTTTGCATTGCTACCCTTTCGGGCTACATACAAATTTTTGTTTGATTGATGTTATGTTTTTTGGGAGGTCAGGTGACAAAAAAAAAAAGCTGTTTTGGCTTAATATTTTTTTTATGTCATAATGGGGTAGATCATGTGATATTTTTATACAGCGGGCCACCACGACGCGGCAATACCAAATATGTCTATTTTATTTAACTTTTTATATTTTGAACATTTTTTTAATGACTTAATTGGGGAAATTTTATTTTTTTACATGTGAAACTTTTTTTTTCCTTTTTTTTTTATAAAACACTCTGGGGGACATTTAACTTCACTTGTTTTTTTTCACTATTCATTGCTCCTGTAACTGGAGCTGACATAGTAGCCCCAGTTACAGGGGAAATACACCCCCAGAGAGGCTGTACAGCATTATACAGCACTGTACAGCCTCACTGCAGAGCTGATCGAGGTCTTCTGGAAGACCCGGCAGCAACTGCACTCCCCCGGCAGTCACATGATCACTGGGTCGGGACAGGAAGCAGCACATCTCTTCCTGATCTGTACACACAGCGCTCGTTCAGCGCTGTGTATACAGCAATCTAGAAGGCAGGGACACACAGGAACGGTCCGTGCCTTCTCTCTGGTTTGCCCTGCAGTCACTGCTGTCTCTGAAATAGCGTTCTAAAATGTCTGATCAGAGATAAACCCGACCACCCAGGACGTTTATAGTCAGTGGGCGGTCGGGAAGTGGTTAACATTGAAATCTTCTTTCCTAATGCTTGTATGTACCATAGCATGGCTTTTTTTTTTAAGAGGGAGAGGGGAATCAAAGTCAGATTGTCTGCAAGGTACTGGCATGCTAGTCATTAGATAAGGATTTTAATTTTGAATATTTGGTGAGAAACTAAGACTACTTTCACACTCGCGTCTGGGTCCGCTTGTGAGATCCGTTTCAGGGCTCTCACAAGCAGGCCAAAACAGATCAGTTCAGCCCCAATGCATTCTGAATGGATAAGGATCCGCTCAGAATGCATCAGTTTGGCTCCGTTCTGCCTCCATTCCGCTCTGGAGGAGGACACCAAAACGCTGCTTGCAGCTTACAATGTAAGTCAATGGGAGCGGATCCGTTTTCACTGACACAATATGGTGCAATGGGAAAACAGATCCGTCCCCCGTTGACTTTCAATGCAAGTCAGGACGGATCCGTTTTGACTTAGTCTTTTTTTTCAAGAATAATGCAAACGGATCCGTTCTGAACGGATACAAGCGTTTGCATTATCGGTGCGGATCCGTCTGTGCAGATACAAGACGGATCCGCACCGAACGCAGGTGTGAAAGTAGCCTAAGATAGTCTGATTGGCCAGACAACTGTGATACTTTTTCTTTGTTGGTAAAATAACAGAGTTCTGAAAAGAAAAATCTGTTTCAGATGAAACAGTACATTTGCCGGGTAGCTTGTCAGTTGTTGTAGGCTGTGAAGTATCTAGTAGTCGACTTTGATCCGAGCTTGTAGGTCCAGCAAGATTTGTTTCTGGAGTTCTTTTTCATTTTTGTTTTCTATCCTTCTTCAA
This sequence comes from Bufo gargarizans, assembly GCF_014858855.1. NCBI lineage: Eukaryota > Metazoa > Chordata > Amphibia > Anura > Bufonidae > Bufo > Bufo gargarizans. The sequence continues at coordinate 52,396,762 of NC_058090.1, forward strand.
ATTCTCTTCTATTAATAATTCTCCAACTGGAACAGAGTTCTTGATTGTTGGCAGTGCATCTTGACAGAGAGTTTAGCCATTTGTAGTTTCTTTGTATCTGTCATCAGTTAAATGCAGAGAGCACATTTGGATTTTTTTGGACTTGTACTCCTCACGAATAGTTGTGACCTTTTGGTCTAAATTGCTGAAATTGTGGCCTGTTTGCTGAAGCCATTGTTCGATCCTTTCAGGATCAGCGGATGTCAAATCATTGCTACTTTCTTCCAGTTTTGCTCAAACTTGTTTTTTTTTTTTTTTACAGTATGGCATTTTTATTTCCTAAAAACGAATAATGATTAAAATTATTTTTTTATGTCAGATTTGTATCTGTACAAAATCAATTACAGGATCAATTACAATAATATTTCAATACTAGCAGAAGGACCCGGCTTCGCTCGGGTATATTTAATCTATTTCATTTAAAGTTTGTGTTAAAAGATATCAACTCTATCCACTATAACAGTGACATCTACAGCACGCCGCCCCCAAAACAGTGACCTCCACAGCCCCCCACCCATTAACACTGACCCCTCCACAGTGCCCCGTCCCTTAACCTCTTAAGGACACATGATACGGTACGGCATGTTGTCCTGGTACTTAAGGACACATGACGTACCGATACATCATGTATAGTTCCGATTATCAGCGGGCGGTGATCGGAACCCGGTGCCTGCTCAAATCATTGAGCAGGCACCTTGGCCAAATGCGCAGGGGGGTCCTGTGACCCCCCCTCCCCCCCATGTCGGCGATCGCAGCAAACCGCGGTCAATTCAGACATGCTGGCACAGATGCCATGTGTTTAACCCCTTCCATGCCGCAGTCCGTAGGGACCGCTGTATGGAAAAGGGTAAGAGGGAGGGAGCTCCCTCCCTCCCCATCACCCACTGCTCTGCTGTGGCAGCGAGTGATGGTTACCATGGCAACCGGGCGCCTTCACAGGCGTCCGGCTGTCCATGGTACTAATCAGAGGATGTCCATGGTGCTGATTAGACTTCTGCTAAAGGCAGAAGTCTAATCAGACTTTGTAAAGTGAAAATACAGTACAGTACACTATAAAGTTTCTGTACTGTATTATACAGACATCAGACCCACTGGATCTTCAAGAAGTGGGTCTTCAAGAAGTGGGTCTGGGTAAAAAAAAAGTAAAAAAAAAAGTAAAAATCAAAAAACACATTATCACTGATTAAAAAAAAAAAAATTCCCTACACATGTTTGATATCACCGCGTCCGTAACGACCTGATCTATAAAATGGTCATGTTACTTTATCCACACGGTGAACGCCATAAAAAAATAAAATAAAAAACTATGATGAAATTGAAATTTTGCCCACCTTACTTCCCAAAAAAGGTAATAAAAGTGATCAAAAAAGTCGTATGTATGCCAAAATAGTACCAATCAAACCGTCACATCATCCCGCAAAAAATAAGACCCTATCTAAGGGCTCTTTCACACTTGCATTGTCCGGATCCGGCGTGTACTCTATTTGCCGGAATTACACGCTGGATCCGGAAAAACGCAAGTGAACTGAAAGCATTTGAAGACGGATCAGTCTTCAAAATGCGTTCAGTGTTACTATGGCAGCTAGGACGCTATTAAAGTCCTAGTTGCCATAGTAGTAGTGGGGAGCGGGGGAGCAGTATACTTACCGTCCGTGCTGCTCCCGGGGCGCTCCAGAATGACGTCAGAGCGCCCCATGCGCATGGATGACGTGTCCATGCGATCACGTCATCCATGCGCGTGGGGTGCCCTGACGTCACTTTGGAGCACCCCGGGAGCCGCACGGACGGTAAGTATACTGCTCCCCTGCTCCCCACTACACTTTACCATGGCAAACAGGACTTTAGCGTCTTGGCAGCCATGGTAACCATTCAGAAGAAGCTAAACGTCGGATCCGATAATGCGGCGAAACGACGTTTAGCTTAAGGCCGGATCCGGATTAATGCCTTCCAATGGGCATTAATTCCGGATCCGGCCTTGCGGCAAGTGTTCAGGATTTTTGGCCGGAGCAAAAAGCGCAGCATGCTGCGGTATTTTCTCCGGCCAAAAAACGTTCCGGTCCGGAACTGAAGACATCCTGATGCATCCTGAACGGATTTCTCTCCATTCAGAATGCATGGGGATAATCCTGATCAGGATTCTTCCGGCATAGAGCCCCGACGACGGAACTCTATGCCGGAACAGAAGAACGAAGTGTGAAAGAGCCCTAAGATAATTGCCCAAAAACTGAAAAAACTATGGCTCTCAGAATATGGAGACACTAAAACATGATTTTTTTTAATTTTGTTTCAAAAATGAAATAATTGTGTAAAACTCACATAAATAAAAAAAAGTATACATATTAGGTATCGCCACGTCCTTAATAACCTGCTCTATAAAAATCTATAAAAATCACTCTCTATAAAAATCACATGACCTAACCCCAACTAAAACAGTGTAAAAAAAGCTATTTTTTGTCACCTTACATCACAAAAAGTGTAATAGCAAGCGATCAAAAAGTCATGCGCACCCCAAAATAGTGCCAATAAAACCGTCATCTCATCCCGCAAAAATCATACCCTACCCAAAATATTTGCCTAAAAACTATGGCTCTCAGACTATGGAGACACTAAAACATGATTTTTTTTGTTTTAAAAATGAAATCATTGGGTAAAACTTACATAAATTAAAAAATAGTATACATATTAGGCATCGCCGCATTCGTGACATCCTGATCTATAAAAACTATTACATGATCTAACCATGTTGAAAATAACAAAAAATAAAAACAGCTATTTCTTGTTACCTTGCCTCAAAAAAGTGCAATATAGAGCAACCAAAAATCATATGTACCCTAAACTAGTACCAACAAAACTGCCACCCTATCCCATAGTTTCTAAAATGGGGTAACTTTTTTGGAGTTTCTACTCTAGGGGTGCATCAGGGGGGCTTCAAATGGGACATGGTGTCAAAAAACCGGTCCAGCAAAATCTGCCTTCCAAAACCGTATGGCATTCCCTTCCTTCTGTACCCTGCCATGTGCCCGTACAGCAGTTTACGACCACATATGGGGTGTTTCTGTAAACTACAGAATCAGAGCCATAAATATTGAGTTTTGTTTGGCTGTTAACCCTTGCTTTGTAACTGGAAAAAAATTATTAAAATGGAAAATCTGCCAAAAAAGTGAAATTTGGAAATTGTATCTCTATTTTCCATTAATTCTTGTGGAACACCTAAAGGGTTAACAAAGTTTGTAAAATCAGTTTTGAATACCTTGAGGGGTGTAGTTTCTTAGATGGGGTGACTTTTATGGAGTTTATACTCTAGGGGTGCATTAGGGGGCTTCAAATGGGACATGGTGTCAAAAAAACTAGTCCAGCAAAATCTGCCTTCCAAAAACCATACGGCGCACCTTTCCCTCTACGCCCTACTGTGTGCCCGTACAGTAGTTTACGGTGACATATGGGGGGTTTCTGCAAACTACAGAATCGGGGAAATAAATATAGAATTTTGTTTGGCTGTTAACCCTTGCTTTGTTACTGGAAAAAATTGATCAAAATGGAAAATTTGCCCAAAAATGTAATCTCTATTTGCCATTAACTCATGTGGAACACATAAAAGGGTTAACGATGTTTGTAAAATCAGTTTTGAATATCTAGAGGGGTGTAGTTTCTAGAATGGGGTCATTTTTGGGTGGTTTCTATTATGTAAGCCTCACAAACTGACTTCAGACCTGAACTGGTCCCTAAAAAGTGGGTTTTTGAAAATTTCAGAAAAATTTCAAGATTTGCTTCTAAACTTCTAAGCCTTGTAACATCCCCCAAAAATAAAATATCATTCCAAAATGTATCCAAATATGAAGTAGACATATGGGGAATGTAAAGTAATAACTATTTTTGTAGGTATTACTATGTATTATAGAAGTAGAGAAATTGAAACTAGGAAATTTGAAATTTTTTACAAATTTTGGGTAAATTTGGTATTTTTTTTAAAAATAAAAATGAATTTTTCTGACTTCATTTTACCAGTGTCATGAAGCACAATATGTGATGAAAAAACAATCTCAGAATGGCCTGGATAAGTCAAAGTGTTTTAAAGTTATCACCACTTAAAGTGACACTGGTCAGATTTTCAAAAAATGGCCTGGTCCTTAAAGGGGTTCTGCACTTTCCATTAACTGATGATCTATCCTCTGGATAGATCATCAGCTTCTGATCGGCGCGGGTCCGACACCCAGGACCCCCGCCGATCAGCTGTTTGAGAAGGCAGCGGCGCTCCAGCAACGCCGCGGCCTTCTCACTGTTTACCGCCGGGCCGCCCACCCACTGACGTCACGACTTGTATCAAAACTAGAGTGGGCGCAGCTAAGCTCCATTCAAGTGAACAGAGCTTAGCCGCGCCCACTCTAGTTGATACAAGTCGTGACGTCAGTGGGCGGGCGGCCCGGCGGTAAACAGTGAGAAGGCCGCGGCGCTGCTGGAGCGCCGCTGCCTTCTCAAACAGCTGATCGGCGGGGGTCCCGGGTGTCGGACCCCGGCCGATCAGAAGCTGATGATCTATCCAGAGGATAGATCATCAGTTAATGGAAAGTGCAGAACCCCTTTAAGGTGAAATATGTCCTAAAGATGTTAAAATTGGACCTCCACAGCGACCCGCCCCCTTAACAGTGGCCTTTACTGGATTGGGGGTGTGTCCTTTTCAACAGCTTACTCCAAGACAGCAGCACTGTACTGTCTGAGTGCCTAACCAGATCGTGGCGTGGCTTAGCGTGACCTAGAAGTTGATTTTTAACTTCATTTTTTCAATCTCAGTCGGCTGAGACGTAGGAGGGGCGTGGCCTAATCAGATTTGGGGCGTGTACTTTTGAACAGCTCACTGTGCTGTCTGAGCGTGAGCTGCAGGGAGAAAGTCACCCTCCCACCCCTGCAACTGACAGAAGTAGATTTTTACCTTCATTTTTTTCAATCCTTCAGGAGTGGGATGGGGCATGGCATAACCAGATAAGGGGCGTGGCTTGGCTGGGCCTGGGTTTTAAGTATTTTCAGGGTGGATACATTGTGGCAGGGGGCGTGTCTGGGCTCCTTCCTGCAAGAGTGACGCCCCTCTGGGCACCTTACTGGCTCATTTGCATACAAAATAAACTGGATTTTCAGAGGATAAAAACATCTATTACTGGAACAAAGGCACATCTTGAAATAAGGTACTAAGTGCTATTAGGCCATGGCTTTACTTCAATAGCAATTATCCTTGTGACAGATTTCCTTTAAAGCTCTCCTACAGCAGTGAAGATAAATGGCTGAGACCTGGTCTAAAATCTTCCCGGACACCTAATGTACCTGTGTGCCATATTTTGTGATTGTAAATGCTACGGTGCAGATTCCTTTAGCGGACATACAGACACACACATACACTCAGCTTTATATATTAGATTAAAGTGTAACTGTCATTTTCTTTTTTAATATGTATGGGCAGTGATACTGACCATTTTGGTAATATACTTTAATTACTGAAATCATACATATCTATTACAAAAAATACCGTAGCTCTAAAACAACACTGTCTTCTGTTTATTAACCCTTAGGGGATCGGGCAATTTTCTTTTTTTTTTGTTTCGTTTTTCACTCTCTGCATTCCCAGAACCATAACTTTTTTATTTTTCACAAAGCCTTACAAAGTCCTACTTTCTAATGGTGCCATTTATAGTTACATACAATGTCGCAGGTTAAAAAAAAAATCTAAATGGGGTAAAATTGGAAATAAAACGCAATTCTGCCACAATTTTTTTTTATTACGGCGTTCACTATGCAGTAAAATTGACCTGTTACCTTCATTCTCCAGGTCAGTACGATTACAACAATATCACACTTGTATAGTTTTTCTTGCATTTTAATACAGAAAAAAATTACATTTTCTCATCACCATATTCTGGCCACTATACCGTTTTTGCAGTTAGGGTACTCTCACACTAGCGTTATTCTTTTCAGGCATTGAGTTCCGTCACAGGGGCTCTATACCGGAAAAGAACAGATCCGTTTTATCCTAATGCATTCTGATTAGAGAGCAATCCATTCCGGATGCATCAGGATGTCTTCAGTTCAGTCTTTTTAACTTTTCAGGACGGAGATAATACCATAGCATGCTGCGGTTTTATCTCCGTCCAAAATTCCGGAACACTTGCCGGAATGCCGGATCCGGAATTTTTTCCCATTGACATGCATTAATGCCGGATCCGGCACTGAGTGTTCCGGAAAAACAAATCCGGCATTGCTGTCTGCGCATGCTCAGACCGCAAAAAAATTTAAAAAATAAATGATTCCGGATGACACCGGAGAGACGGATCCGGCATTTCAATGCATTTGTCATATGGATCAGGATCCTGATCCATCTGACAAATGCCATCAGTTTGCATGCATTTTGACGGATCCGGCAGGTAGTTTGAAAGTACCCTTATGCATACAAAGCTTTGTGAGGGCTCATTTTTTGCGGTGCAATCTGTACTTTTCAATAATTCCATTTTGAACTGTGTGTGACTTTTTTCAAACTTTTTATAGAAGAGTTGTGGAGTTGAATTGACAAAAAATAGCGAATTGACTGCTTTTAGTTTTTTTTTTTGTTACACTATTTGCAGTATGGGATTGATATTGTTATATTTTAATAGTATGGGCGTTTTCACACATTGTGATGCCCATGATGTATATTTTTTTTATTGGTTAGGTATTTTGATTTGAGGGAAAAGGTGGTGATTTCAACTTTTATATATTTTTTATATTTTTAAAGACTTTTTTTTAAACTTTTTTAAGTCATCCAAGTTGACCACAACTGGCAGTAATAAGGATTGCCCGTTGTGTTCATTGATGGCAATATATCCATTATTGAACATTTAATTTTCCATATAACAATACAGTGGCCTATATCGATATATATTCCACTAATAGCTGCCGAAGCCTGCTTGAGACTTCGGGCTATTAGAACAGTGTAACACGTTCCCTGATCTCAGTCGGGGAACGCTGTTACGAGAGCGAGAACGCGTGGCTCCCGCTTCCGGACTGCACAGATGCCATGGTAACATTTGACCATGGCATCTGAGGGGTGTAATTTATGTGATCATCCTTATGGCTGATCGCATACATGTGCCTGGGGTCTCTGGTGTTTAAAACAGAGGAAACCCAGCAGCTAAGGCACCCGCTGCATGCACAAGTGGGCGCCATGTTTAAAGACGCGACCTCCGCCATACATATTCAGCGGAGGTCGCAAAGGGTTTAAAGGCTATGTACACCTTCGGGGATAAATTTTTTTACGACTGCATTTTGCTAATCTTTAGCTAAAATGGTTGTGACAAAGTGTTACCTTACCTCTAAATTATTAAAAGGCCATAAACACTTGTTTAAGCCACATTCTTATCAGTAAGATAATAATTGAGCTATAATGTAGTGTTTCTAAGGTCAGAGATCGGCAATAAGGAGCTGCCTGACGGAAAAAATTGAACATTAAGATCCTGCTACTAGAGCATTTCAGCCCTGTACAGAGAAAATGGCATAACATCTTTAATTAAGACCACTTGAAAAAATGTGTATGCTCAAAATGAGTACAACGCAATAATAAAAAATTGCCCCAGAAGTCTACATAGCCTTTAAACTGTGAAGATGTGCTCAACACTGACTGTGTTAAGTAAACAAAAGACAGCGAGCAATGTTAAGGCTCAAAATGGGCCACTTTAGAGCTATTTTTCTAATAGAAATGTACGATTTCAGTAATTAAAGTATATTACAAAAATGGTCAGTATCACTGCCCTCGACAGTTACCCTTTAAATATATTCTAAGCTAACAGTTTAAGGGTAGATTAATAAGCTGAAATATGACTAAGCCTTGTCCTTCACGTGGCAGGAAAATAGCAGAGGGGCTGACACCCCACTGTTTCCTATCTCACAAAGCAGTGCATGCCAGCAATGCAAACAGCGTAGCACAGAAAACTATGCAGTTGCCCTAACTTGGAAACATCTTAGCTTGCTGTGCTATGCTGGTTGTGTAGATGACGTACACTGTAAGCTCTGACTTGTGTATTACCAGCAGCTGAGTTGAAATGAATGTGACTTGTATTTGAACTTGCTTTCTCTTTTATTTATTAAAATCCAATGGCTGTAAATGGAAAGCAAGCCGCTAATGCTCAGTATTTTCTCTTTCACTTAAGGGTCCCCTTAAGGAGCATCTGTCAGCATGATCAACCCTATTAAACCTGGTAGGGCTGATCATGCTGACTAAAATACTAACTTTCTGTTGTCTCAAAGGTTAATAGTTGCTTATTTATTGTACTTTTTGACCCCTTCCCGACTGCTGCCATACATGTACGGCGGAAGGCAAGTCTTTAAAGATGGCGCCCATTCCAGAGAATGTACCAAAGCTGGCGCGATGTCTGCTGTTTCACACAACAGACACCCGGGGCTAATGTCTGTGATAATGCTGATCGCAGACATTAAACCCACTCAGATGCGTTGGTCAAATAATAGTATTTGATAATATTATATACAATATTATTATAATTAATATTATTACCCATATAGGCTTCTGGCCTGTTACTGGTATATTCAAATGCAGACCTGCAGGAAGCAGCACTGTTTTGGAATATACAGACTTTTGTATTCAGTAATGGATAAAATACCATTACTGAATAGAAATGGTAATCTAATAATGGAGTCCCCTTGTGAGCCCATAAAAAAAAATATATAAAAAAATGTTTACATGCACCGATCACCTCCATAGTATTGGGAAGAGCACTCGTTGCTGCTTTTGCTTGTCCTCATGCATAATCATTTCTCCTGGGCAGCAGATCGCTGATTAGACCGCATGATCTGCTGCCTGGGAATGATGATTGAGGTGTCCGCAACTCTGATCACTTCACCCATTGAATGAGCATTTCACTCGTTCATAGGGTGATCTGCGACACCTTTAGATGGGCTGATTATGTGGAATGAGCTTTTATAGGAGTGTTCTATATCGGCCAAGGTTAATCCATCGCACCCTCAAATGTCAGGACAGCCGTGGAAGGGGTAAGAAAAACAGATAAGGGTGGAGCTGATTAACAGCTGAAGAAATCATGTGAAGGACAGGAGACAAAGCACATACAGGACTCTACACCCAGCTTCAAGGTCCCGTCCTGCGGCTTCCATTATAGACGGACATCTTATTAGTGGTCCACTCGCCCCTTCATCCTTTCTGGCACAACACTTGTAGGAATAAGCTTATTTTTTGGAGGAATACACTTTATACACTAGAAGTAATGCTGCACATCCTCTATTATTGTGCCTCCTCCATGTGTGCCAGGCTGGGTCCAATAGAGACTGAGGGGCCAGTATTGGCAGCTGCTATGGATGCTATAGTGTTTGACTATATGAAGAAATTTACCTATAGAAGACATCAGGCACTGGCAGGAGCTAAAGGGGTATTTTATTATTCCCCATAGAAAAGTCACAAATCTGTATTTTGCACCCCCTCGCAAAGTGTACAAAAAAGGAAGCATCCGGGGGAAGTGAGGGCATTGTGAGGGTGGGGCCATAGGCATAGCACATGCCAGACTTGATAAATCAGGGCTTAAATGTCGTTGGTCTTCTTTCCTGGGAGGGGAAGAATGTTCTGGTGAAATATGACCCTAGATGATGTGCAGACATGCGAAGAAGCTGGCACATACTAAGAGCAAGGCGCATGCGCAGGATTTCAGATGAGAAGACAGGAATGCCAATCAAAGACAAGTGGGCAGGGAAGAGGTGGCCGGGAGCAAGACCCGATTTGATGTCAATACTCATTAGCAGGAAAACTTTATAGAGCGATTTCTGAACATAACAAGCTGTTTGGAGATTATGAAAAGCATGAAACTATTAGAAGGACTCCAGTGGAACAGTAACAGCAATGACAGGTTCCCTTTAAGCAAAACTGTCTGGAGAGTTGCATCATTTTAGTATTTCAATTGCATTGGAGCAGTATTAAAAAGTGCTTTCAAAAGTGAACTTATAGGGGGAGATTTATTAAGACTGGTGCAAAGAATGCTGGCATACCAACTAATCAGATTACACCTTTTATTTTTCAGAGCTCCGTTGGAAAATAAAAGGATCAATCTGATTGGTTGCTATGGGTATTTAACCAGTTTTCCTTTGCACCAGTTTGGATAAGTCTTTGTCATAGCCTTTAAAGACATTTTTATCAGAAACGTTTATATGTACATTTTATGTATTATATGGATTTTTATCTAACGTGTATTTCATCTTTTTAGGTATCAAACACGAGTGGCAAGTGAATGGCATGGATGATATTAAAGACCGATCCAACCTGGCAGATAAACTAGGAGGGAACGTGGTTACTTCATTGGAAGGAGTTCCATTAAAATGAAGGAAATTCTTGTATTTTGGAAGCTTACAATAATTTAAGTAGCAGTTCCTGTTATGACTATAGGAAGTTTTTTTTTTATTTATTGATTTTCTTTTCAATTTCCTTTTACCTCTATGAACTGAATAAACCCTTTTGGTGCTTGAGAGATGAAGTGAAGAACTAACAAAAGTACAACCATAGTCAAACTTAATGGAAAAGCATTAAGGGTTTGTTCATACAGCCTTGGAATTGATCCTGGCAAAGGATAGCGCTTTCAGTTAATTTGGATGTCTTTATACTTTTCTTTAAAAAAAAAAAAAAAACAGAAGCTAAAAATAAGCTGTAAAATGCAAGTGTAAATTAAGCCTAATGTATGATTTAAATTCGGATCCTCTGCCTTAAGCCAGTCACAGCCGAGCGAGTTCAGTGCGAGAATCTCACAGCGTGTTAGTGCGAGTTGCCGTTTTGAACTCTGCTCCTCCGACAAGATTGCACAGCATTATACTGATTTTTATAATGCTGTGTGATTCTGAGAGACTTGGAATATACTAAATTATACTAACAGCATTATGTCAGTGTTAATGCAACAGATTTCAGGTCTCGCAGGGTCACACAGCATTATAAATCATTATAATGCTGTTCAATCCTGTCAGAGGAGCGAGGCCAGAACGAGAAATCGCATGGACACACGCAGCGAGTTTCTCGCACTGAACTCACTCGTCTGTGACTGATCTTAAACTTAATGTACTTTTTTTAACAGCATGCCGTTTCTAGGTCTAACATTCTGTTTCAAATTAAAATATAAAATCCTATCTGCCTGCAGCCACCTCTAGGGGAAGCGCACAAGCTTTCTGCAAACAGTCTTTATAATTGAGTTTGGTGTGTAATATGCTACTATATTCCCCCTAGTGATGGCTGCATGCCAACAGAATTTTATTCTTTAATGTGGTTGTCTCATGGCGGCAACCCTGTCCATTTTCCTTAGTCAGCATATGGACCTCATAGAGGGGGATCCTCTGTTTGGGACCCCTCCTCTATGTCCTAGAACAGAGGGCCGCTCTGACAGACCCTATAAATGTAAGCATTACATCGACGACCATTCACAGAAATGGCCATTATGTAATTCTATGTTTTTCCTGCAGTAAAAGTGGAGATGTATGCCTTATGCCTTAATGCAGTATTCCCACAGTAACAATCGCTTACAACTGCGGGATAGATAAGCAGGAACTGCTGCGATCAGTTGGTTAATACACCATATTTTTTTATAAAATGGCGTTATTTTCATGAGCCACCCCCTTTAACGTGTATACAGGCGATTTGGTGCTTTGCATCACAAAAATGGAGCCCCGCCCACTAATTAATTATATATATAAAATACCAAATACCGCAGCAGCACAGTCAGACCGTGTATACTGGGTGCAATTCCTCACAGAGGTCGGCTTCTCCTCCACGATATGTACTTTCCAAAGAACGAGGCAGCACTTCCAGATTTCGGTGACAGGGGGAAGATCCCAAAACTTTATTCCCCAGCAACGTTTCGGCCTACTCAATGAGGCCTTTGTCAAGCTTGAAATCTGGAAGTGCTGCCTCGTTCTTTGGAAAGTACATATTTATATTTATATACACACACAGTATATACACACACATTTATATTGGTGGAGTATATTTGAAGGGGTTATCCCACAATGAATGTGAAAAATGAAAATCAGACATCATATAGTACATGACAATCTCTTTCTAACAAAGCTAGAACCAGCCCTGTACCTCACATGGATACAGAGATCTCCACATTCATTGTTCCAAATGCTCTGCTAGATTTATTTCGAGCTGACAGCTCGGAGAGCATGCCCTTTCTCAGGGGTGGGTGTCCTGTCTGCTGCAGATGTGGCAGTTGAAGGATGGACCTGAGCATGTGCGTCCACCTCAGTGAGGTGGACAGAGATGATAGAAAAAGAGCAAACAGCAGGTGGTGCTATACAGATAGATTTAATTAAATTCACTGGCTATACTGAATTTTTAATTATCTGAACTTACAAAAGTATTGAGAGCCAGGCGCTGGTTTAAAAACTGCAGAATGTTTTTCATGGGACAACCCCTTTAGGCCGAATGCACAGGGCCGTGAACGGTCCGTGGTATCCCGGCCTGGCATCCTGCTGACAGCAGGAGCGCACGGCGTCATTGGTTGCTATGACGCCGTGCACTTCATGCCGCCGCTGCACTACAGTAATACACTCGAGACAAATTATTACTAATTGAAATTATAGACTTGAAGTTAGAGAACTTCATGTTTAGCCTGTACTAGGCTTTCTAAAGGCACAGTCTCCCTGTGATAGTACTGTGAGTACTGAGAGCTAGTACATGGTCCTCATGTAAAGAAATCTGCACAGAAGGTTTTCACACAGGCAGAAAAATTGAGTTCTGAACCCTATAAAGATGCATCATTTAATATATTATAATTATATATTACATTAATTGAGCTGAATTTTGGACCTAGGAATAAAATTATGTTAAATGAATTGTTTAGATTAGGAAGGCCCTATTAGGGGTATTTTGTGTCTTTCCTCTATTACTAGCCAGAGCAGTTACAACCCAGAATGTAAGCCTTGTGCAGACCTCGCTCTGGAGGTCCTGACAGGCCCATCTAATAGACAGACAACCTATTGAGCAGACAACCCATTGATTTCAATGAGCAACCCTGTGAAAACTGAAAATTTGCTGTCAGGTTTTCGCTGTGAGAGGGGTGGCACCCGGTGATCTTATTTTTGAGGGACCCTTCTAAAAAGGGGGTTGCACAAAGCAGACCGCCCCATTAAATTTCTGTTAAAATGGTGTTTTTAATATCAGTGTTGAGTTTTAAAGGGGTATTCCCCTCTCGGACATTTAAGGACATTGCTAGGACATGCAGAAACAGTTTTTTTGTGATTATACATACTGTTATCAAATTTACTTCAGGGATGAGCAAAGGACCTTTTAGACAAAAAATGTTAGAGTAAACAGCCAGTGATCAAAAATCAATAGATAATATACAAATAATGACGACATATGTAAAAATAACCAGGGACGTAGCTAAAGGCTCATGGGCCCTAGTGCAAGAGTTCAGCTTGGGCCCTCCTTCCCTCAGTGCTATGTGGCCAAGGGCAGGGAAGCACAAACCTTTGTGCTGCCCATGTCAAATTCTTGACCTAACCCCTTCCCTCCAGCCAGAGGTGTATCTTGACCAGCACGCACTTTCTATAATGCTGGTATCTTCTTATGCAGCCCAAGGGTCTTTGGGCCCCCTCGGGCTCCTGGGCCCGGTAGCAACTGCTACCTCTGCATCCCCTATAGCTACGCCCCTGGTAGAAACATAATATAGCCTTGAATATTGTTGTGTATTATTGGTATTTATATTAGACCAAACATGTGCCTTTATACTTCCTTTATTCAGAGATTTCAGTGTTATCAGAGACAACGCCAAAGACTGTTTATGAGAATATCGTCTCCAGACATCCGTTATTAAACCACAGCAATATTTTGTGGAATTTTGTGCCAAATAATAATAATAAAACCTGTTATTACACAGAAGCTGTATTCTAGTGTGATGCTTTGTCATTTATGTGCCTTGCATACCATACCTATTTTGTTACTCCTTATAAAGGTACTAAACAGTCTATACACAAAGACTGGTGTATCACAAAGTAGTTTTTATGAACAGCCACTGACAGTGAGGCCTCATTCACACGTCCATGATGACACCCATGACAAGTTGGTCAGTGGTTCATCCGCTCAGATTTCCATGTTTGGTCCATGTGTCCATTTTTTGCCCTCCACGTGTTATCCATATTCCATTGACAATGCCTCAGCTGAAAATTTCATAATTTTTTTTTTATTTTTTTAAGCAAAGATGCCATCCATGTTGTATCTGTGATTTTTTCATTAGCTGATAGACTATAATGGGCATGAGGGATCAGTGAGCATGGACAAAAATAGGACATGTTTCCGTAAACTAACCATGGACTGTGGTAATTCACAGATGTGTGAATAGAGACATTAAAATCAATGGGTACGTGTGCTTTCTTCGGAGAACACGGACAGCACACATCCGTAGTTCACTAACGCAGTTGCACAGGATAATGCTTATAATGTAATAATATATAATGCTTGCCTTAAGGCACATTTAGACTGCCCAACTGAGCAGGCAATGGTCAGGAAGTGACTATTCCTTCCTGATAATTGCCTGCTCTTCAGTGGAGGCGAAGAGCTGTATTTGAATTAAGGATCACCTCCACTGTATGAGCACAAGCAATCACTACTGCCATTGCTCGTCCTCATACAGAGCCATTGTTCACACAGCATGATCTGCTGCCTAGAAACAATGATTTAATATGCCACATAAATGACCATTTCACCAGATGAACAAGTGTTTTGCTCTGTGATTGACGGCACATTTACAAGGGCAGATTATCGGCAACCGATGTTCGTAGTAAGGTTTGTTCACAATAATCTGTCCCACAATTGGGCAATATAAGTCCAGCATTACTGTGAAACTGTATTTGTTGTCCATTGCAACCAGTTAGAGATAAATTTTATTTTAGCAAGCAGTTTGAAGAAGACCTTTCACCTCTCCTGACATGCCTAATAGCTTCATGCATTCCCCATGTAATAACAATTCTGGAACATCTATTCTTATGTCAGTATGTTGTGCCATTCCTTTATTATTTCTACTAGAAGTTATGAATAAATTGCTAGCAGTCTGCAGTAAAGGTACAGGGGAGGTAACCAGTTGGGGGGGTGTACCTGCACAGTCTGAAAATGGCAGTAGCGATTGGATAGAGTTGATCTGTGCAGGTACACCCCCCCCCCCCCCCGCCCAACTGGTTACCTCCCCTCTGTACCATTACTGCAGCCTGCTAGCAATTCAATCATGACGGGGCCACTTGCCATATGCCGCACATGTCCCTGTGCCAAGTTCATGCAGCATCCACAGAAGAAAGTACGGTGAACAAAGAAGTTGTGGCCTTCACAGTGACCAGACCTAACACCGTGGGACGTTTATCTGTGGGGTTACCTAAAGTTTAAGGTTTTATGAAACTAATCCCCAGACAGTACCCAAACTGAATGGCAAATTGAAACTTATGTCTGGAATATGGAACTTGTGGTGCTGCAGAAGGAGTTCCTGACCATGGTAAGTCGGGCACAACTTTGCAGAGACACTGACGGAAACCACTTCCCTAATTTCCCTTAACATGTAAGTACATAGGGGGTCATTTATTAAGACCGGCGTTTTAGATGCCGGTCTTAATAAGCCTTTTAGCTGGCGGCGCCGGATCCGCCGAAGTTATAAATAGACGCCAGCCTTTACATAACTTCAGTGTATCCAACACCACCAGGGGTGGACAAGGAACTAAAAGTGGCCCTGGGAAAAATTCTAAAAGTGGTCCCGTTTTGTAGTAGGGTCCAAATTGATGGAAGGCAGGGCCAACACAAGTAGGTGGGGCTAGCAATACAATATTGTAGGACATTATACCACCCCAACAGAGACAACTACCACAGTCAATCGCAAACTACTGCCGCCAGCAGCACAAAATACATCCTCAAAAACTTCTACTGGCCAGCCGTGAGGAGGGCTCAGACGGCCAACTGGGCATCGGCCTACTGCGAAATTTCCCTGTAAGGTCTATGGCCAATCCACCCCTGAGCGCCACTCTAAATGTAAGACAACTTCCTTGCTGGCTTAAATCTAGACCATTTTCTGTGCCTAAAACAGGCATAGAAAATGATGAGTGAGATGGGCCTGCTGGCCTGTCCCCTTTTTCCTACCACTTTTTTAGACCTGCCGTGAGCAATCTGCGCCAGATATACGCCTAATATAGGCGTGTTTCTGATAGTAAATGACCCCCATAATGCTTTAATATTTTTGTAAAAACCACACAAGTGAAACAGGGTTCTGTTTTTTCGGGGCCCACCTTATATATTTTTGTCCTACAATGATACAATAATATAAAGCTATTGACAATATACTTAAATAACTACTTTGTACATCAAAGGAAGTCGACAATATGAGTTCCTAACATAATTTTTGTAAGATGTAATTTAGGACACCGCCAAGCAATCTGTAGGAACATTAGCCTGTAATATGATACAGCATGCAAGCCTTCATACACCATTCCTATTAATAGCAGACACATTCCCAGTCTTGTCATCGCTGGACAGAAATGGTATAGCTACACGCTTAGTACTGACCGTGTAGCTAGAATTGTTCTGAACTTCCAAATTAAAACAAACATTCTCAGCTCTTAATTAGGCTCCAAAAGTATAAAATGTACAGAACACCGACGTATGCCAGCAACACTCAATGGGTAACTGCTGTGAATCTGTAGCATTGGTCCAATTAGCCCTATGACAACACACCTTATAAGATGACATAATCCTTTAATAGTCCCACCGTGGGGAAATTCACAGTGTTAAAGCAGCACAGAGAATACAAAAACTCCAAAATAAAAGCATCATAGCACAGGGTACATATAAAAAGTAAAGGGATATAGATATCACAGCTTTAAAAAAAAAATCTGTGTCTGGATGGAAAAATATACACAGGAGCCCGGTAGGTAATGAGTGCAGTCTATCTCCACCTGGGTCAGTCTTGGTTGTACAGCCTAACAGCAGCAGAAAATAATAACTTCTGATAGCGCTCCTTCTCACACTTGGGGTGAGGCAGTGGGTCGCTGATAGTACTACCCAATCTCTAACCTACCACCTGCACTGGGTCTAGGGGGCTCCCTAGGACAGAGCTGTCCCTTCAGTTTGTGAAGTCTCTTCCCTGGTTGAGATGCTGCTACCCCAGCAGGCCACTCCAACGAAGATGGCTGATGTCCTAAGACGTGCCCTCAGCACTCCAAAAGCTCTCAGCCTCCTAGGCAGGTAGAGCCTGCTGTGACCCTTTCTCTATAGTGCATCCATGTTATCTGCCCAGTCCAGCTTATTATTGAAGAGCACACCCAGGTACTTATGAGTGTTGAGTATTTCAATGTCTGTCCCCTGGATGTCCACTGGTTTAGGGGGATGTCTGTGCTTGTGGAAGTCCACCACCATCTATGTACTTTCCAGCAATGATCCTAAGGTGGTTCCGCTGGCACCAATACACAAATTCCTGGGTCAATTCTCTGTACTTCCTGTCATCCTTTTCTGTGATGAGGCCTACTATTGCAGAGTCATCAGAGAACTTCTGTAAGTAACAGCTAAATGTGTTGTACCTGAAGTCTGCAGCCTGCAAAATGCAGGAGGGTGCACCGCGCATGCGTAGCTGCCCTCCATTCATTTCTAAGGGCTTACGTAAATAGCCGAGCCAGTGCTCCCGTAGAAATGAATGGAGGATGGCCGTGAATGTGCAGTGCGCCCTCTGGCACTTTGCGGGCTCTGTTCTAAGTATAGCTGTGGTTCCTGCACCTATCCTAGTGATATGCTCCAATGTTCAAGATGGGAATTACTCTATAACTTTCACTTTATTAAACCAATTGTACATGTAATAAAAACATATTTGTGCATTTATTTACGGGTTTCCTAAGGCCGCACTAAGCACTGTACAGGCCAGAGCATACATCGCTGCTCTTCTCAAGCTTGGCATAGATGTGTCTGGAAGTTTTCAAAGACTATGATCGTAATCTCTGGAGGTGTTTGACCCATCACCTTCACCAGCTGAATGTTGAAATCCTTAGAATTTGAAGCTTTAGCAGAGCGGGCACAGGCAAGAGTGCGATGTGCTATGGAGCTAATGCTCTGCACGCGTTCTGCTCTCGCTCCGCTGTACTAATCGCTTGTACTGATGTGCAAACAGTGCTGGTACAGGCAGGAGCAGCAATGTATGCTCCAGCCTGTACAATGCTCAGTGCGGCCACAGGGGAATCCATACGCCGGATCACAGTGGTGTATGGCTTGCAAAGCAGAATAGGGAACTGAAATTCAAGTGCCTATTTTTCTAAGTAAAATATAAAATAACTATATTACAAATATGCTTTTTTATCACATGTACAATAGGTGTAATAAAGTTAAATTTAAAGTTTAGGTACACTTTAAAGGAGTTTCTTCGAATTTTACATTGATGGGCTGTCCTTCGATACGACATTCGTTTATGATCACAGGGGAGAGGGTCCAGTCCAGGTGACCCCCTCAGATTAACAGAATGTATGGGTCCAATCAACAACCAACAAATACCTGTACAAGTCAATATAAAATGCAGAGATAGTAGTAAAATGTAAAAAGGAAATCAAGTGCTTCCCGTCATGTTTTTCCAGACACCTGGCATCTTCAGGGGTATCGTGACATTAACAGAGAATGTTGACTTCTACTGCCAGGAACCAATCAGAGATGATGCTGGGGAACTTTCCCTCCTGCTAGATTAGATTGATTGCAAGTGGTGCCCGAGTGTGGATCAGTTAGGGATGGATTGGCCATTGAACCTACAAGTACGATTCCTTATGGTCAGTCGAAGCCCTTCTAACGGTCGCCAGATGGCTACATAACATCCTAATTAACACTGGAAGCACCAGGTACTTATGTACACGGCTGGTGGCAGCAGGTACCCTTCTGGATTCAACTGTACTGCTGTCCTCTGCACAGCCATTCAATTGAATATTGCAGCGGGGCACTGGAGCCGATGGCCTTGTTTCCTGCCGTTCACCCTCATAGGCCTTAGGCTACTAAGCCTAAAGCCTATATCGCAGTAGAATGGTGCAAGCAGTGGTGAAGTGATGACATCATCAAGACCGCCTGCCCCAAGATGCAGACTGCTTGTGCCAAGACGTAGGCATCTCAGGCAAGAAGAGGCCTACAGCCTGCTTTGCATCAGGTAACCGGACTTTGTTGAGTAGTAGTTTTTTTTTTTCACCTGGCCACTTGAGGACCAAAGGGGGCATTACTGAGGACACTATAGGGCAGGGGTACTCAACTGGCGGACCGCGGTCCAAATACGGACCGCGGCCGCCAGTTGTCTGGACTCTGGCCATTCTTCAGAGCGCTCCTCCTCTCCTGCACACTGTACAGTGCAGGAGGAGGAGCTTACCGATGCACTTCCTCCTGTCCCACTCCCAGAGCGCTGAGCGCAGTGAGACATGTAGCGCTCCTCCTCTCCTGCACACTCTGGTACGTGCAGGAGGAGGAGCTTACCGGCGCACTTCCTCCTTCCCAGGGGCGCAGTGAGAGACGGCTCCCTCCACATGCAGGCACCAGCGCTTTCATCCGGCACCTGCACATGGAGGGAGCTTTCTCCCTCAGTGCGCTCACAGGTCCCTCCTCCCCTGCAGCAGCAGCAGCACGTAAGGGAGCTTCAAGCTCCAAAGGACACTTACCTGCTGCTGGAGAGGGGAGGGACATCACCACTGCCACCAATGAAATAAATGTCACATATGTCTGTTCTGTGGCTTGGGTTGCCACCCGGCCAGTAGTTCACCAGCAAGGCTGGTATTTTAGTTCCCTTGCCGGTGCCAGAATTTTCCTGTAAGGACTTTTAGGCTACTTTCACACTTGCGGCAGGACGGATCCGACAGGACGGATCATTACCCTTACTAATGAGCGCTTCCATCATGGAACGCCCATTAGTACAGCCTTTACCTCCACCGCTACTTGTGCTAGTAAAAAAATAAATAAAAATACGGTACCTCCACCTCCATTTGCTCATGCTGTGGAGAACACCCCCTGACTAGAAGCTCAGGACAGGACCTACAAGACGTCATCACGTTGGAGCACCGGTCCTGAGCTTGCAGTCAGCAGCGAATGTTCACCGCAGCCAGGTGAATGCTAATAATTTTTTATTTTTTTTGCAAAAGCAGAGAAGAGGGGGCACTAATGGGGGCATTACTCTTACTGGGGGCACTAATGGGGACATTACTCTTACTGGGGGCATTATTCTTACTGGCCACTAATGTGGCCATTACTAATTCTGGGACTTACCCGGGGTGCTCCACTATAACTTCAGAGCGCCCCACGCGCATGGATCACATGATCGCATGGCATCTTTACTGTTGGCGTTCAGCTCGGACCTTCACCTGACTGCAGACCCAGGTATGTGGACCTTTAATAAAACTAGTTGAGTACCCCTGCTATAGGGCATTAAAGGGGGCACTATGGGATGCAGTACTGGGGGCACCATGGGGACACGTCTATTTATTTTTTTCAGTTAGTCTTTAGTCAAAATGTTCAGCATTTTTGTCATAAAGGGTTAACTTTGCCTAGTTGTGAGCATCTTACTTTCTGTTGAGCTGTTATCTACAGGCTATGTGTATCCCTTATCTGTGAACTACCAACAGCTCATAAACACTTATTTAAACCATATTCTTATCAGTAAGATAAGAATTGATAAGAATTGAGCTATAATGAGTATTTATGATGTCAGGAGATCAGAAATAAGGAGCCATCAGCTGAGTTGCCTTATGGGAAACAGTTTAAACCCAGAGTTTGGTACTAGAGAATTTCAAGGCTGGGCTGAACATTTCTAATAAAGACCAATTAAAAAAATTATTTTTAGCTCAAAATAAGTACAATGCAAAAGTGTCCATAGTATTTAATACCGAGTGCATTATAGGGGCACTGGGGGGCGCAATAGGTGGCATTATTATTGTTGAGGCATTGTAGGGGGCATTATTATTGCTGGGGTATAATAGGGTGATTAATGTTGGTCAAGGCAATACAGGGGGCATTATTATAAGGAGCATTATTATTGCTGGGGGCATTATTATTATTAGGGGAACTATAGGGGCATAATTATTTTTGGGGGGCATTATTGTTACTGAAGGCACTATAGAGGCATTCTTAATATTGGGGGCTCTATGGGGTCATTATTGTTGCTGGAGGTGCTATAGGGCATTATTAACCCTTAGGATACCTCAGGAGGATTTTTATATATGGCGCTCATGAGTGCAGTGGGCACCACACCATGCAGGTCTGTGCTGTTTCAAACACCAGAGGCCCGGGGCTAATGTCTGCGACTGGCAATAATGCTGATTGCAGGCATTTAATCATTTAGATGCCGTGGTTAAGCATGCACTTCCAGGTTAGGAACGTCTCCTCCATGCTTTGTCTCTAGACTCTATGAAGAGACCCAGTGTGACTCTATGAAGAGACCCAGTGTATGTCTCGTGACTGTATGAACAGACCCAGTGTATCAGAGTTGCAGTTCTATGGAGGTCTGCAGGTGGCAGGCTTCCATAGGATAGCTGCAAATAGAGCTTAGATTGTAGTTGTTTGGTACCACAGTCTATGCAAAAATTATTCTGAATACTGCATATTGTAACCTCCAAAAGGGCTAAAAAATGTAAAAAAATATTTTAAGAGATATTACAAAAATAAAAAAATATGAAAACTTAAATCACCCCTCCCTTTCCCTAGAATAAAAAATACAATATAAATACAATACAATAAAAAAAATAAACCTCAAATCATGGGCATCACGGCATTCAAAAACACCCGTATTTTTAATATATATATTTATCCCGTACAGTGAATGGCGTAACTCGCCATTTTTTTTATTGTTTCACTTACCCAATTAAAAAAAAAAAATATGTCATCAGAAAGTCACACACACTCCAAAATGGTATCAATGAGTCCCAACACAGCTCAGTAGACATAACTATAATGCCTCATGCAGACATCCGTGTCAGTTTTGGATCAGTGGTAACATGGACCGTGTTCAATCCGTGTTTTCTCCCGTGACAGATCTTTGTTGGGTACGTGGGTACGTTTTTTGCTGTCCGTGTTGCATCCGTGTTTCACTAACACTCAACAGCTGAAAAATAATTTTCAAAGAATCTCTTGTTAATGATCCGTGAAACACGGATGCAACACGGATGGCATCCGTGGTTTTCACGGACCCATAGACTATAATGGGTGTGATGGATTAAAAAAAACGGACCCACGGACCGTGCTGAAACACTGATGTGTGAATACACACATTAAAATGAATGGGGACGTGTGCTGTCCATGGAGAACACTTACAGCACACGTCCGTGAAACACTGACATCTGCATGAGGCTTAAAAAAGTTATGGGGGTAAGATTATGACGATGTAAAAAATATATATTTTTTCCCAAAGTTGTGGTATCTTTGTAATCGTACTGATGCAGTGAATGAAGGCCACAGGTCACTTATTCCACATTGGGAACACTGTTGGGACAAAACCTGCAAAATTTTCCACACCACACTCCACACCACTTTCCAGCTTCTTACTACATTGTATGCCATTTTAAATGGTGGCATTAAAAGGTACAACAACAAGCTCTCATTCGGAAAAAAATCAAATAAAGTTATCGCTCCGTGAAGACAGGAAAGAAAAATAAATATTTGGGCTGCAATAAGGGACAGTATTATTACTGACGGCATTATAGGAGACATTCTAATTAATGGGGGCACTAAAGATGTATTATTACTACTGGGGGTACTATTTTTATCTGCAGTGTATTTTTTGGGGCATTGGGGAGCATGGCAGGTACACAGGATGACACAGTTTTTATTTAGTAAGAATTTGGTAAAAAGCAATATCTATACTTTATATTGAGTCTACAATGGAGGTTAACAATATTAACATTCATCAATATTTGGTAAAGTTTGGTTTTAACCCTTTCCTGATGGAGCAATTTTCCAATTTTTGCATTTTCGTTTTTCATTCCCTCGCTTCCCCAAGCTATAATCTTTTTATTTTTCCATTCATATAGCCAAATGAGGGCTTGTTTTTTGCACAAATTGTACTTTCCAATGGCACCATTTAATTTTGTATAGAATGTAGTGGGAAACTGGAAGATAATTCCAAATAGGATGGAATTGGAAAAAAAATATGCAATTCCTCCATAGTTTTATGGGTTTTGTTTTTACAGCGTTCACTATGTGGTAAAATTGACTTGTGCTTTTCATTCTCCAGGTCAGTACAATTATGGCTATACCACATATTTACAGTTTTTTTTCTGTTTTAATACTGAAAAAAAAAAAACAACCTTTGAAAATATGTATTTTTTTCTTTTCAGTGCCATATTCTAACCCCCATAACATTTTTATACTTAGGCCTACAGATCTGCATTGCAAAAACATGCATAGCTGGTCCGATGTGGTACTTAGTTTAGCCTCATTCACACGTCCGTGTTCCATGGACATGTACTGTACATGTTCTCCACGGACAGCACACGTCCCCATTCATTTTATGGTGTGCATTCACACATCCGTGTTTTACCACGGTCCGTGGATCAGTGTTTTTAGCACGGATGCATTCTCTATTTTGTCCGTGTTCACGGATCCATCACGTCCATTATAGTCTACGGGTCAGTGAAAACCACGGATGGCGCCGGCTGAGGCGGGAGGGATGGGGACCGTCGAACAAAGGTTTTTTCATCTGCGAGGATAAGCGCGGCAACGAAAAGGGCGCGAATAAGTGTGAGAATGCGTGAACATAAGTTCGCGCGGTCATTCACATCTTCGCCAGCCAATCACTTCATACCATAACCTGTCTCCCCATTGGTCATGATTGTAAGACCGCCTTCCAGCCAATCACCTGTCTTCCCATTGGTCATTATTGTAAGACCGCCTTCCAGCCAATCACCTGTCTCCCCATTGGTCATGATTGTAAGACAACCTTCCATCTTCTGGTATAAATAAACCTCGCCTAGCTGTTGGAAGCAGGCACATTATTGGATGCTACTTGAGAACGTCTCTGTGACGTTATTTTGGAGGAATTGTGCACACATCGACGCACACTACACCAAGGATTTCCCGATTGTACTTCTGGCGGTCGTTTTCGGTTGTGAGAACGAGACGAAAGGAGCAAATGGCGATATGAGTTGGCGAGCACAGTTAGGGAGCAAATTATTTTCCCCGTTATCAGCAGAACTTAAAGGACACACAGCTTCATTTTCAAAAAGCAAAAAAGGCCGACATAAGGTAAGAAAATCCTTTTCCTTACTCTTATTTTTAAGAAAGTTTTGCTCTTTGTGAATTGAAATCTGTGTACTCCAATCTGCTGATATCAGGAAAAAATCTACTGAAAGAACCTTTTGGTGTACATATGTGGTTGATGTTTTTCCAATAATATCTGCCCAGATACTTGTTGTTGCATATTTGCATATCTGCTGTGGGAGTTTCTCAACCTTAAAGGGCTGTTCGTTGCCCTGCTGGGACAAAGGATCTATGGTGAGAGATCCAACAGAGGGCTTTGTGTGTAAGGTCAGGTGGTTATAGTTTAAACACCACAGCAGGCAGATATTGCCATCAGTATCTAAACTGGGGGTTTGTTATGTCTGTGATTAGTTTGGTTGTGCCCTAAACTTTTGCATTGTTAAAAACTGTTCCAGAACTTTTTTTCTCTCTCTCTCTCTTTTTCCCGTTCTTTTTCCCGTTCTTTTTCCCTCTCTTTTGCTCTCTCTTTCCCTCTCGTTTTCCCGCTCTTTTTCCCTCTCTTTTCCCCTCTTCTTTTCTCTCTGTCTCTCTCTCTTTCTGTTCTCTGTAGATTTGGTTGGGAGACCTTTCTTTAGTTACTGGGGGTCTCGTGATATTGTGTGGGAACTACTGTCTGAATTCAAGAGTTGCTGCTGAGCGAGAGGTTTTTGATCAGTCTCTGCAAAAAGGGCTTTGTGTGCTGTTCAGCTTGACTATATAGAATCATATCGGCAAAGGAAAGTGAGTTGATGAGTTATTTTTAAAGAGACAAGGTGGTATATATCACCCGGGCATCCCAATAGCTGTGTGAGTAACCCCTTTCCCCACAGGAGTACTGTGTGTTACCTGTGCGCCCCTCGTCCCAACAGCTGGTACTGTGTGTTCTCTGTTGAACCTTCCCCCATGGGAGTACTGTGTGTTTCCTGTGTGCCCCTCGTCCCCACAGATGGTACTGTGTGTTCTCTGTGTGTACACTGTCCCTACAGAAGGTACTGTGTTCTCTGTGCGCCCCTTTTTAACACAGGAGTACTGTGTGTTTCCTGGGCGCACATTCCACTTTAGGTCAATTGGAAGCCCTATCCTGTGGTCAGGTCACTATTCAGAGCCAAAACCGAGGCTGGTATATCTCTGAGGGCCGCTAATCCTTTTCCTGAGGTCTAACTAGGGTGAACAGAGTCCATGTGTCGGTGCCAGAAATCCTAGGGCAACTCAGAGGCGAACATAGGTAAGTAGCAGCTGTTCAGGCATGTGTCGCAGGACACTGTAGGTGGACGCACCTACTTTTAGAAGGCTCGAGCATGGGTGTAGGGAAATCTAGGGAATAGAAGGGTACCACTTCTGAGTATAGGACAGCCAAGCAGTACATGAAATCCATCTATGGAGGAGGAGTTGTTAAGCCCCTCAAAGATTGGCACCAATAGACTGTAGGTACAGAGTGGACCATCCCCAAAGAAGGGACCTTTGAGGTCTGGATTGGGAAAAAGTTTGTCCGTGAATTCCCCACTAGACTCCAAAGCCATGGTTCCCTCCAGAAAGCAGAACTGTGGCTGCACGAATCCATCGATCTCCAGCAACAGGGCATTCAAAAGTCCCAGACAGTGTGAACTTACACTGTCATGTACTCCCGTCAAACTAAAACTACGGAGTCCAATAGAAGAGCTTTTCTCTTTCTCCTTCTCTCTCTCTCTCTCTCTCTCTCTCATCCCTCCCTCATCTCTCCATCTAACCTTGAGACGATGCACCATTTTGAATCCAGCTTCTCATCGTTCTGGTTTTAAGGACGATGAGAAGGGGGGAAAGTGGTGCAGAAAACAACAATCTTCAAATTTTTTACTAACCATTCTAACCTCTCAACTGTCAATCAATTTTCTAACCTAGTAGGGAATCACGTTGAGAACCATCACGACTGCCTTTTCTTTGACGGTACTTGGGTCAGATTTTTGCAAAGAAGGTAAATGTTCCGCTGTAACCCTTTTATTCCATCAGGTATGCCCCCAGGCAGCTCCACAGGTTATCACCCGATGTCCACCACCGGGTTCAGGAGTTTCTCCCGGACCCAGCTCAATGACCAGTGTTCATTCTAGTCAACCAGGTGATTGGGTTGTGCTAAAGAAACATCCCAGTACGGGACTAGAGCCGAGATATCTTGCGCCATTCCAGGTGCTGCTGATGACGCCAACCTCTCTGAAGTTTGAGGGACGAGACAACTGGATCCACACCAGTCATTGCAAGAAGCTGCTCAACTAAGTCAAAGAATGAAGAGTATCACTTTTGTTTATTTGTTTAGTTTTATTTTTAGGGAGGGAAACGCACCTCAAACTAGCCAGGGCCACAAGGAGACATTTGTTGATAGCACATAACGATACATTTCTAGAGGGTAATATCAGCTATAGGTTTAATATTTGCTCTGGCTCCTGCTCTTTGCTTGTTAATCCTATATGGGTGTCCGGGCAGCTAGGCGACCTGTAGATGTGGTATGGTTATGCCTGTCTAACAGACACCATTGACAAGGGTCGGGCCCATTCTAACAGGAGCAGAGCAGAGGCGGAGCTATGACTAGTGAGGGTCGGAATCCTTTTTAAAGCTTTTGGAGGTCTTGGGGCTCACTGGTTTTCCATTGGATCTGGGGGAAAGGAAATAGGACATGTACATATGTTTTTTTGTTTCCATTCCTTCTATACGCTGGAGTGAGATGTTCCTGATGTCTAATCGACCGAGTTACCGAAGTCCAAACAGACAAGTCGCCCTGAAGACCAAACCATGGACCAGATGCAGAGGATTCCAAACCAGCCGGCAACTAACGCGAAACGCCACCTCCTGAGTCACCTCCCGAAGAAAAGAAGCTACATGTCAAGATTGACTTTCTGTTTTCCATCATCTGTTTTGTTTTATGGATTCAGGACTTTTCGTAGACAAGACTTTTTTTCAAAGAAGAAGATCGAGATTCATCGAGGGACACTGGGGAGCATATGACAAAGACTGTTGTGGAAATTTTGTTATGCGGACATTTTATCTTAGGATGTGTGTGTGTGTGTTTATAGATTGTCATCTGTCTCCCTGTGTCGGATTTAACCGAAGAACGCTCTAGCAGAGGGTACTTGGGTTGAATCGGGACCAGTGGTAAAACCGTCAGTATGAAAACCTTCTCATGGGCTTGGAGACGTGTTCTCAGTGTGTAGGGGGGCGTTTGCCGGTTTGTGAGCACTAAGTGCAATGCACTGGGATTCTTCCCTTCAAATGTCCATACACATTAGGGAAATGAAGTCTGCATAACGAGAGATACATATTATACCTCTGCTGCGGCTTCGCTATCCCTTTCTGGATACATATCTGCTTTTAAGACATGCATATCTGCCTTGTCGGTATACTCGTACCGTATACTGACAATAGCCGTAGCAATGTCTCGCAGATAGTCCCAAATCTATAAGAACCAGTAGAATGATCTTCACTAGATACTGGTCACTTTGAGCAGTATTGAATGGGGTCCATGCTGACAGTGATGGGGGATGGGCGGCCACCTGGCTGATCAGACAATCGACATGACCCATCCTTCCTTATACAGGGATGGGGTGTGTGCATTGCACTGTTCGGCCATGTTGATGCCCTCCCCTGTCCTTTGACATGTACCTGAACTTTCTCATCTTCCTGTGTCATCACTTCCTGTATCCTTGTTATGTGATATAAGTGGTCAGGTGACTGGCCAGACCCTTTTCTATTGTTACTGTGACTAAATAAAAGGTGATTAGTCACAGGATACCACCTGTCTTAAAACGTAGCCTTTATTCTATAATACGCATAAAATAACAAACTCCCATTTAGAACAAACACACAAAAAAGGAAAAAAAGAAAGAGCAAAAATCAACTATATGTAGATGGACCAGCGGTTTGTGCTCTAAACCAGTTATATCTGTGTCTTGGTGGGATCCCTGAAGGACGTTGGATACCGGGCAGGATGCTGATTTCTAAAGCGGGCATCTCCCTAATTATGGCCCTAAGATATTTATTCCTGCCTAAAAAACAGAATAGCGATCCCGTGTTCAGGAACCTCCTGTATTACCCTGGTATGTCCCTATCGATGGTGATTGGACTAGGTCTAATTGTATTATCCTAGGTGGTGACCTGGGCTAAATACAGAAACAATAATAAAGATATATCCAAAGGTTATTGCATCATACAGATACATGCTAGAACCAAAATGTCGTTTTTTTAGTGAAAAAAAGAAAGGTATTGTATGATACACATTCAAAGATGGCTGCTTGACACTCTCAGTGCCTAATTGTAATGCAGCTGTTCATCACGATGCCGAACATATTATTGGTATATATATAATACCAACGCGTTTCGCCCATACCAATAACCTGGGCTCATCAGGGGATATATAAAGGCATCAATATTAACATGAGCAGGATACAGTTTTCCTCCTCATGGATGATAGTAAACCAGAATTGGCACTAGTGTTAGGCTTTCAATCTTTACAGCCCTACAACACCAGTTCACACTCTTGGACGGTACAGTCAAGACCCCATACATCAGGGTCAGAGCCCACACTTAGGGGATAGATTTGTTTCCTCTCTAGACATGATCATCTAGACACATCACCATATAAACAGTAGTAGTGTATCTGTTCATGATACCCTGATAATGGTCATATTAATTATTCCATGTGAGCCAAAGCACATCTTCTAGTGAAGCCATTCCTTTGTTGATTTGGATGTATGCTTTTGGTCGTTGTCATGCTGAAAGATAAAGTTCCTCTTCATGTTCAGCCTTCTAGCAGAAGCCTCAAGGTTTTGTGCCAATATTCACTGGTATTTGGAACTGTTCATAATTCCCTCTAGCTTAACTAAGGCCCCAGTTCTGCTGCCACCACCCGGTGCTGCTGCCACCATCATGCTTCACTGTGGGGATGGTGTTCTTTTGGTGATGTGCAGTGTTGTTTTTGCGCCAAACATATCTTTTGGAATTATGGCTAAAAAGTTCAACCTTGGTTTCATCAGACCATAACACATTTTCCCACATGCTTTTGGGAGACTTCAGATGTATTTTTGCAAAATGTAGGCTGGCTTGGATGTTTTTCTTTGTAAGAAAAGGCTTTTGTCTTGCCACTCTACTCCATAACCCAGACATATGAAGAATACGGGAGACTGTTGTCACATGTCCCACACAGCCAGTACTTGCCAGATATTCCTGCAGCTCCTTTAATGTTGCTGTAGGCCTCTTGGTAGCCTCCCAGACTAGTTTTCTTCTCGTCTTTTCATCAATTTTGGAGGGACGTCCAGTTCTTGGTAATGTCACTGTTGTGCCATATTTTCTCCACTAATGATGACGGTATTTACTGTGTTCCATAGTATATCTAATGCCTTGTACCCTTCTCCTGACTGATACTTTTTAACAATGAGATCCCTCTGATGCTTTGGAAGCTCTCTGTGGACCATGGCTTTTGCTGTGGCATTCGACTAAAAAAATGTCAAGAAAGACCAACTAGAGCAAATTAACTTTATTTGGGGTTAATCAGAGGCACTTTAAATGATGGCAGGTGTATGCTGACTCCCATTTAACATGATTTTTGAATGTGATTGCTTAATTCTCAACACAACTACATCCCAAGTTATAAGAGGGTGTGCACACTTATGCAACCACATTATTTTAGGGTTTTTTTTCTTCCCTCCACCTAAAAGATTTCAGTTTGTTTTTCAATTGAGTGGTACAGTTTATACCGTAGGTCACATTAAAGGTGGAAAAAGTTCTGAAATGATTTATCTTTGTCTCATTTTTTACAGCACATTTAAACAGGGGTGTGTAGACGTTTTATATCCACTGTATGTCACTTTATGTGGTGATAGCTTTGGAACGCTTTTACTTATCCAAGCCGTTCAGAGATTGTTTTCTTGTGACACATTGTATCGTACTTCATGATAGTCATACATTTGAGTCAATTTATTTCCCCTTTATTTATGAAAAAATCCCAAATTTACAAAAAAAAATTGAAAAATTCGCAATTTTCTAAATTTCTATTTCTCTGCTTTTAAAACAGAAAGTTATACCTCAAAAAATATTTTACCTAACATTCACATATGCCTAGTTTATGTTGGCATTATTTTGTAAATGTCATTTTATTTTTTAGGATGTTAGAAGGCTTAGATTTTTAGAAGCAATTCTTAAAATTTTTAAGAAAATTGCCAAAATCCACTTTTTAAGGACCAGTTCAGGTCTGAAGTCACTTTGTGGGGGCTTACATAGTGTATACTCTCATAAATGACTCCATTGTAGAAACTACACCCCTCAAGTTACTTTAAACTGATTTTACAAACTTTGCTAACGCTTTAGGTGTTCCACAAGAATTAAAGGAAATGGAAATAAATAATTGAAATTTCACTTTTTGGGCAGATTTTCAATTTTAATCAATTTTTTTCTTTAACACATCGAGGGTTAACAGCCAAACAAAATGTAATATTTATTACCCTGATTCTTTGCTTTACAAAAACACACCAAATGTGGTCGTAAAATGATGTAAGGGCACACGGCAGGACGCAGAAGAAAAGGAGCGCCACCTGATTTTTGGAAGGCAGATTTTGCTGAACTGTTTTTTTATATGCCATGTCCCATTTGGAGCCCCCCTGATGCACCCTTACAGTAGAAACTCCCAAAAAGTGACCCCATTTTGGAAACTAGGGGATAAGGTGCCAGTTTTATTGTTACTATTTTTGGGTACATATGATTTGTTCGATCATTCATTATAACTTTTTTGGGGCAAGTTGACCAAAAATTGGTTGTTTTAGCACAGTTTTTATTTATTTATTTATTTTTACGGTGTTCACCCGAGGGGTTAGGTCATGTCATATTTTTATAGAGCTGGTTGTTACAGACGTGGCGATACCTAATATGTATACTTATTTTTATTTATTTCACTTTAACACAATAATAGCATTTTTGAAACCAAAAAATTATGTTTTAATGTGTCCATGTTCTGAGAGCTATATTTTTTTTATTTTTAAAATTATTTTCTTATGTAGGGGTTCATTTTTTTGCGGGATGAGGTGACGGTTTTATTGGTACCATTTTCTGGGACATATGCCTTTTTGATCACTTGGTGTTGCACTTTTTGTAATGTAAGGTGACAAAAATGGCTTTTTTGACACAGTTTTTATTTTAACATCACTATTTCGGATCACGCTGCGTGCACAGCAATCTTCACCTTGGATTCCCTGCCTAGAAGGAACTGGAGCTGGAGACTTAATGAATCTCTTCTGAACAATACACTAGATTCGGAACAGGTCAGATCTCATTTGGAATCGTATTTTGAGAATAACACTGCCGCACACACTAAACACCTGATTATATGGGAAGCCCATAAGGCATTCATTAGGGGGGTATTTATCGCTATAGGCACCAAGGCTAAGATAGATCAACAAAAAGCAGTTGACTCTCTGCTAGCGCAGATTGCCTCCATAGAAGTACTAAACAAATAATCGACTAGCAGGCCTTTTCAAGGGGAAGTCATAGAGTTGAGGGTTCAGTTGCGAAATTACTCCAACAGAAAATAACTAAGCAGATGCTGTACTTTCAGCACAAAATTTATGCTCATGGAGATAAGGAAGGCAAAATGATGACCTCGCTACTTAAAAAAGTGAGAGGTGTGACACACATAACTAAGATACAGGGATCAGATGGTACAATGCGGACAGACACGCCAGAAATAGCCAGAGCGCTTCAGGAATTTTATACAGCCTTGTATAACCTGAATCAAGGGGAAAGTCAAGAACAGAGTGATCAGAGACAGCAGAACACTGTCAAATGTCGCGCCCCAGTGATGTCGCCGTTTGCTCCTTTGTCTCGTTCTCACAACCGAAAACGACCGCCAGAAGTACAATCGTGAAATCCCTGGTGTAGTGTGCGTCGATGTGTGCGCAATTCCTCCAAAATAACATCACAGAGACGTTCTCAAGTAGGTTCCAATAATGTGCCTCCTTCCCAGCAGCTAGGCGTGGTTTATTTATACCAGAAGATGGAAGGCGGTCTTACAATCATGACCAATGAGGAGACAGGTTATGGTATGAAGTGATTGGCTGGAAGGCGGTCTTACAATCATGAACAATGAGGAGACAGGTTATGGTATGAAGTGATTGGCTGGCAAAGATGTGAATGATCGCGCGAACGTTCACACACACATTCGCGCCCTTTCCGTTGCCGTGCTTATCCTCGTGGATGAAGAAACCCCCCCTCGACGGTCCCCATTCCTCCCTCCTCAGCCGGCGCCATGACACTGGTATCCTACAGTAATACCAGGCCGGGCACAAATCAGCTACAGGTCGGGACGACCGGACAATCGTGCGAAAGTCTCTGCGCAGATGCGAATGCGAACGAATCTGCGCTACTCCATAGGATAGATGGCGACCATACGGCGAACAATTATTTTTCCACAACACCAGACAGACACAGGAATCACACATGACGTTAATACACAAAGAGGGTAAGGATCCACAACAATGTGAAAGTTATAGGCCAATCTCATTGCTAAACCTGG
The DNA here is from genome assembly GCF_014858855.1 of Bufo gargarizans. Classification (NCBI taxonomy): domain Eukaryota; kingdom Metazoa; phylum Chordata; class Amphibia; order Anura; family Bufonidae; genus Bufo; species Bufo gargarizans. The sequence goes on from NC_058090.1 coordinate 52,429,545, forward strand.
ATTTAAAGATCTGGGCGAAAATACTGGCCACTAGATTAAGGTCCTACCTTCCTTAATACAATGCAAACAATCCGGTTTTGTCAAAGGGAGGGAGGGGAAAGACAATTCCCATAGAGTTTTCCACTCAATACACATAGCACACACAAGGAAGATACCTCTAGTCCTCCTGAGTATTGACACTGAGAAAGCGTTCGATAGAGTTAACTGGGGCTTCATGAGTCAAGTCCTAGAGAAGTTTAACATACCTGGTCAATTCATCAGGTCAATCTTCACCCATTTATGAGCAGCCCCACGCAAGACTAAAAGTTAATGGAACGCTTTCCCAAACATTTGAAATTTCAAACGGGACTAGACAGGGGTGCCCCCTGTCCCTCTCCTTATTTATTTTAGTAGCAGAAGCTTTATTACAGTCAGTTAGACAAACAAAATAAATATCTGGAATCAGATATGGAAGCCCAGAATTGAAGTGCACAGCCTTATTATTTCTAATAACCAATCCAGTACAAGGCTTAGGTGCCCTGGAAAATAAGCTAGAGGCATTTAGCAGGGTCTCAGAGTTTAAGGTGAATCACACCAAATCGGAAATCTTAAATATCACTCTACCTGAAGATCAAGTGAACTCTCTAAAAGCTTCTCTCCCCTTACACTGGTCTAAAGGCCCCATAAAATACCTTGGGATCTTGATACCAAGGTTCCTGGAGGACCTTTTTAGACATAATTATACCCCGCTAGTGGAGAGTGTAAAGCATCTACTACAGAAATACAATATATGATGCAAATGGTCCCTATAGACATCCCTGCTAAGTTTTTTACCGATATAAACAAGTTGTTCTCTAGATACGTATGGAAAGGGAAGAGGCCTTGTATTCCATATAGGTTCTCATGCTCTGTAAAAACAAGGGAGGCCTAGGCTTACCGGATGTGGCGTGATATTATCAAGCCATACAGCTGAATAGGTGGTTGGAGTTAGTAGAACCTAAGAGACAAAGAGATGTCAGGGACATAAGTGAATATAGTGTAGGCCCATCATTCCTAAGTTATGTGTGGCTTCCGAACAAACATAATAGGGATCTACCAGGCCTAGACCCCATGCTTCGAGGGATATGTAACATATGGAAGCCCTTGGGGGGGAAACTAGCCCCAAATTTATCTCTGCTGATGCCAGGGTCCTTACTTCCTGATGTATTAAGTGCAAAATGTCAGGAAACCTCCACAGTGTGGAAAGCATTGGAGCAAACCAGTGCTAGAGAGGTCCTCACAGACCTAGAAGCTATTTTGACCAAAGTCCTACCTGATGTACCTAAACAGGCAACAATCGTTAATTTCTAACGATAATTTGTTTTCCCTTAGTCCTAACAGCAGCACAGATGTGGTTAACTGCTCCTGTGGACTGGTAGGACCGGCGGAATTTTTAATGAGCCCAAGAACCAATAAACGATCTTCAGCTCCCTGAAAGGGAGGAGATCACCCCCCAGCCCACTGTGTTTTTAACAAGCAAAAATGTATTTAGGGTGGAATATTTGTGTGCTGCTGTTAGGACTAAGGGAGAACAAATTATCGTTAGAAATTAACGATTCCCTTACGTCCTACCAGCAGCACAGATGGGGAGATAGCAAGAAGAATCCCCTATGGAGGGTCCTTATGCCTGGCAGAACTAAGAACAGTCTGCCCAAAGGCCGAAAACTCTGCCATCCTAGCATCTATCCTATAATGGGAGATGAAGGTTGACTCAGAGCTCCAGGAGGCCGCCTTACAGATCAACTCTAAGGGAAGAAGTCTTCTCTCCGCAACAGAGGTAGAGACAGCCCTAGTAGAATGGGCTCTCACAAACTCCGGATGATCTAGGGATTGGGAGACGAAAGCCTCCCTAATGGCCTCCTTGATCCAGCGACTAATGGGGAATAACAGAGCCTCTAAGCACTCTTCAGCTCCCTGAGGGGGAGCGACACGGCAGTCCACCTGTCCAGAGGACAGAAAAAAACACAGTGGGCTGGGGGGTGATCTCCTCCCTTTCAGGGAGCTGAAGATCGTTTATTGGTTCTTGGGCTCATTAAAAATTCCGCCGGTCCACCCAGTCCACAGGGGCAGTTAACCCCATCTGTGCTGCTGGTAGGACGTAAGGGAACAATGTTTTTGACAATGCCTCAGATACGGTCTGTGTGCGGGAGTGTTAGGAAAAAGTAAGTTTTTCAGAGACCTTTGACAGAATTTGAGAAACTGATATGCACTCCTATAGTCAAACAGAGGAAAGTCTCTGAGCTCTATCCTCTGACGGGAGATCAGGGGAGACCTTAAAACCACCCTATTTACTACAGTGGGAAAAATAATTGAAGATCGTGCTAACGGAGTGTGAGACAAAGAAAATACTGGAGGCTTTGCATGTTTTTTTGCAATGTGTACGCCTACAGGAAAATCACTTTAAATTAATTACTAGGTGGTACAGAACACCGGAATTTCTCTACACTAGGGGGCTGGCACCCACTCAGAGGTGTTGGAGATGTGGGGGCGATTCTGGTTCCTTATCTCATATCTGGTGGAACTGCACTTTGATAGAATCATACTGGAGGGGGATCACCACAGAGGTAAAAAAATTTACCACACAAGACTTTCAGATCTCGCTAGAAATGGTAGTATTTTCCAAATCAACCAGCCAATAAATCAACCATCTTCCGAGAAAAATCTGGTAATACACCTCATTGCGGCAGCTAAATCTTTGATTCCGTTGCATTGGCTGGATGTAAACCCCCCTACGGTACAGGGGTGGAGGGCTAAGGTCAACCAGATATCCCAATTTGAGGAGATGTCTAGCTGGCTAAACAGGTCACATGACAGATACCTGAAAAAATGATCTAGTCATCATACTTAATGTGTCTCACATGTAATGATAGTTACGTTCTTGCTCTGGCTAAATCGCACAAGAGAGTGGTGTAAGTGGTGGTCCGGATGGTGACATGGACCCCCCCTCCCTCTCCTTGTTTTTCCCCTTATCCCTACCAGTGGTGGATAGCAGGTCTTGGAATCAAGTGACGTCAGCAAAACTCAGCGAGAAGAGTTATGGTTACCATTACATAAAATGTTTATATGTATATTCTATGTTTAGGCAAACTTTTGCCCCTGTTGGGGTCTGAGAAATATGGCATGTCTTATGTCAAGATACTGGATACTCTTTATGTTAGGACATATCAACTTGTCATGTACACCTTTACGTGCTATATGAAAAATGATAAATAAAGAATAAAAAATAAAAAAAAAGTAAAGAGGAAGGTGGACTTTCCATCCCAAACCCATGGCTGTACCTCATGGCCGCACAGCTACAGCACTTTAGAGGATGGGGACGACAGGTACAGCTAGGCCCCTCTGCAGGAATTGCCTCCGTAATCATGAAACAGAAAACACTTATTACATTGGCGGAACTGGGAAGACTGCAGTCTTGCGCTGCTAAATGCCCTACAATCACATTAATAACAAAGGTCTGGTCGAAATTTAAGGAATTTACAGGTCTGATGGGGTTTAACGATTATACGTCTTTATGGCGTAATCCTCAAGTACTGGAACTGTTCAGATTGGAGGGCTTTTCCCCTTGGGAAGACAAAGGGATCTTATTTTTATGTCAAATTCAATCACAGGGGGTAATAAAATCTTTTACGCAGCTACAGGCAGGGGCGGATTAAGTGCATGATAGGCCCGGGGCTGTCTACCCCCTCCCTTCATTTTAGTTTCGTTTTTTTTTTTGTATGAAGAGGCTGCGGTGCTTCATGAACGCCACAGTCTCTTCCTAAGCCATATGACATCTTCAGATTAAAAAAATACCCCAAATTGGGTCCTAAACTGAAAAATTTGGTCGCCAAATTTAAGATACATATAATTATAATAAAAAAGACATGGAGGAGAATACAGCACCACATACCTCTTACATCCAGTGACATCTCCTGTCATGTAGACCTTCTCTTTCCTCTTCTCCCCCATTTGACTCAGACCACCATGGCAAATTTTTTCAGCCACATCTCGGCTCTACAGTTTGTAACACAGACACGTTAGATTTCTCAATTTTTCCATCAACCTCCTCATCCTGGTGTCCCCACAGTGTCATCCTGCTGCCACTCCCAATACTGTGCTCGTTTTGCTCCCCAATGTCCAAGGTACTAAACTGCTGAAAAAATTGTAACCCTAATAGACATAATTGGGGTCATTTATCAAACTGGTGTAAAGTAGAACTGGATTTCCAAAAGAGCTGTCAAATATGAAAGGTGGAATCTGATTGGCTGCTATGGGCAATTAAGCTAGTTCTAGTTTACACCAGTTTGATAAATTACCCCAAATGTCCCTATAGTGTCTACAGCAGCTATAATGTCCCCTAGAGTGCCCCTAGTAATACCACCCTTTAATGTGCTCCAGGCAATAATCCCTGTATAGTGTCCCCAAAAATAATAGAATTGCCCCTACAGTGCATCCCTAATAGCAACACCCCCATATAGTAATCCCCCATAGCAATATGCCCCCACACAGTAATTTTCCCCAAACTGCCCCATATAGTAGTTTGCCCCCACACAGTTATTTCCCCTACATAGTAATTTCCACCACACTGCCCCCACATAGTAATTTCCTCCACACTGCCCCCACATAGTAATTTACACCACACTGCCCCCACATAGTAATATCCAGCACACTGCCCCCACATAGTAATTTCCCCCACATAGTAATTTGCCCCCACATAGCAATTTGCCCCCACATAGCAATTTGCCCCCACATAGCAATTTGCCCCCACATAGCAATTTGCCCCCACATAGCAACTTCCCCCCACTGCCCCCACACAATAGTTTTCCCCACACTGCCCCCACACAATAGTTTCCCCCACATAGTAATTTGCCCCCACATAGTAATTTTCCCACACTGTCCCCACATAGAAATTACCCCACACTGTCCCCACATAGCAATTTCCCCACACTGTCCCCACATAGCAATTTCCCCCACACTGACCCCACATAGAAATTACCCCACAGTGTCCCCACATAGAAATTACCCCACACTGTCCCCACATAGCAATTTCACCCACACTGACCCCACATAGAAATTACCCCACAGTGTCCCCACATAGAAATTACCCCACACTGTTCCCACATAGTAATTTCCACCACATTGCCCCCACATAGTAATTTGCCCCCACACTGCCCCATATAGTAATTTGCCCCCACATAGTAGTCCCTTCCATAATAATTTGGCCCCACACAGCCCCATATAGTAATTAGTCCCCACATAGTAGTCCCTCCCATAATAATTTGCCCCCACACTGCCACCACATAGTAATTTGCCCCCACACTGCCCCATATAGTAATTTGCCCCCACACTGCCCCATATAGTAATTTGCCCCCACACTGCCCCATATAGTAATTTGCCCCCACATAGTAGTCCCTCCCATAATAGTTTCCCCCCACATAGTATTCCCTCCCATAATAATTTGGCCCCACAGCCCCCACATTCCCCCCCATGTACTCGATGTCTCTTAATATGTCCTACTGTTTGTCCCCCACCCCCCACATGTCCCCCAAAGTAGGCACATGAAAAAAAGCTAAATGCTCACCTATGTCCAGGGCCAGGCGCTTGCTCGCAGAGGAAACCGGGATGAGGCAGTGCTGCGTCCCGGCACAGGCGCGCAATGACGTCATCACGCTGTCACGACCCTTGGTCATGGTCGTGGCTCCTGTAGCCGCATGCAGTTGCCTGCGGTCTTGGTGTTGTTGTCAATCACAGGTGAGGGCTATAGTATGTTGCCTCACCTGTGGTTGCCGCTGGCAACATTGGGTATGTGGCAGCAGAGCAGCCTGAGCAGTGCTAGGCAGCTTGCTGCAGTAGGCATGCGGTTGCACCTGGCAACCTCTCCTATAGGTGTGCCTTTTATCAGTGTGCACGGGGTGTTATATGTGTTGTGTGCACTTCCCCTTTAAGTTGATGTTTTCCCTTCCCTGGTGTTGGAAGGGTTAAAGGGGTTGTCCGGGTTCAGAGCTGAACCCGGACATACCCTTTTTTTTACCCCGGCAGCCCTCCTGAGCCTGGCATCGGAGCATCTCATGCTCCGATGCGCTCCTGTGCCCTGCGCTAGATCGCGCAGGGCACAGGCTCTTGTGTTTTCAATAACACACTGCCGGGCGGTAACTTCCGCCCAGCAGTGTGTTCGGTGACGTCACCGGCTCTGAGGGGCGGGCTTTAGCTCTGCCCTAGCCGTTTTACTGGCTAGGGCAGAGCCAAATCCCGCCCATCAGTGCCGGTGACGTCACCGGGCTGCCTGTCAGCCTCATAGAGAGCCCGGTATGTCACCGGAACTCAGAAAAATGCCTTTGCCCTGCGCGATTTAGCGCAGGGCAAAGGAGAGCATCGGAGCATGAACTGCTCCGATGCTCATGTCAGGGGGGCTGCCGGGGTGAAAATGGAGGGATGTCCAGGTTCAGCTCTGAACCTGGACAACCCCTTTAACTTCCTTCCTAGTGTGTGTGTCTGACTGTGGGTGTGGCTACTTGGCCCTATAAAGCCTCAGTGGAAGGCAGTAGTCAGAGAGGGTGCTTCAGCCATGCTTGCTGGAGACATCCTCCTGGTTATTTACCATCTGCCAGTGAGGGCCACCCTGGTGGTCATAAAATTTATGTCTGGTGTTAGTTTATGGTTTATGTGTTATTGCAGCATATGGTTTACTGGGTTCCCGTGTGATGTCTGTTGTGTGCTGTGTCCTTGGTGTTGGTTGTGGATAACAGCACTTGCACGTAGGTTCCAGGTTGTGTGTCTGTGGCAGGTAAGTGTGGTACTAGTCTCACTTACCTGTCACTGCCATATGTCTGTTTATGTTTCCCCTTTCTATGTAGCTTGGCCAGTGAGACTCCTGTTCCTCCGTGTCTAGGAGGAACGGGTCGTCTTACCCAGCTCCTAGCTTAGGGATCTGCAGAGGGTTAGTAAGGACCCGAGGTTCCGGAGCATGAGTCCTCCTACCTTCAAGGTCGGCTCATGCCACTAGGAGTTAGGGTCAGATTAGGGAAGCTTTAGGAGGTGACCTGCTCCCTAATTCTGCCTTCCTGGCTGAGTCGTTATTATCATCTTCTGATACCGCACTACTGAGAGTTTTCCCCTTCCTCAGCCGTGACACACGCACGCACGCCTGCGCCGGGATTTCACTACCGCATAGGCCTCAGGCCTACTAGGCCTGAAGCCTATGGCGGTGATCGGCGATGGGACAGGGAGCTATGCGCTCCCGTGCCCCGCCACAGTATGTGGGCGTTCGGGTCAGCGTTGGGCCGACCGTCCTTTCTGGTCCGCCTAGGGTGGATCATCAACTGGCAGAAGTCGAACGTGAGCCCGTCGACTTCAGTAACCTACCTAGGGTTTATAGTCGACTCCGTTGGGATGTCCCTCCAGTTGACTCCAGAAAGAAGAACTCGGATTCAGGACCTGGCAAGGTTCTTATCTGTTCCTCGTCGAGTTCCAATTCATAGAAACATAGAATGTGTCGGCAGATGAGAACCATTTGGCCCATCTAGTCAGCCCATAATACTGAATACTATGAATAGCCTATGGACCTATCTTATATGAAGGATGGCCCTATGCCTATCCCATGCATGCTTAAACTCCTCCACTGCATTTGCAGCTACCACTTCTGCAGGAAGGCTATTCCATGAATCCACTACTCTCTCAGTAAAGTCATACTTCCTGATATTACTTTTAAACCTTTGCCCCTCTAATTTAAAACTATGTCCTCTTGTAGCAGTTTTTCTTCTTTTAAATATTCTCTTCAATTTTACCTTGTTGATTCCCTTTATGTATTTAAAAGTTTCTATCATATCCCCTGTCTCGTCTTTCTTCCAAGCTATACATGTTAAGGTCCTTTAAAGGGAACCTGTCACCAGTTTTATGGTGTCCTAACCAAGGGCAACATAAATAAGCGACTGATTCTTTTAGCAAAACGCTGGCTCACTTTCTTTAATTTACCTAGTCAATCTGCCAACATCTTGTATTGAAAAGCTCCAGCTGATAATGATGAGTCATGAATATTCATGAGCTCATGACTCTCCCCGCCCACCTACTGCTGACTGACAGTTTGTTTCCATATGAATCAGCAGCAGGTGGGCAGGGGAGTGGCTATAGCTCTGAATTAAATATACGCTGGACTCAATGACATCACGCTGGACTCAAATCAGCTCATTAGCATGCGGCATGCGGCATCTTTGTGTGTATATTATGAGGTAACCATCTGTCACACCAGTAAGTGAATACATCTAAGGTACTTTTTAGTAGTATATAATTAGTTAGATTATAATCAAATATCCACATGACCGACGTTTAGCTTTTTCTGAATGGTTACCATGGCTGCCAGGATGCTAAAGTCCTGGCAGCCATGGTAAAGTGTAATGGGGAGCGGGGGAGCAGTATACTTACCGTCCGTGCGGCTCCCGGGGAGCTCCAGAGTGACGTCAGGGCGCCCCACGCGCATGGATCACGTGATCACATGGCACGTCATCTATGCGCATGGGGCGCTCTGACGTCATTCTGGAGCGCCCCGGGAGCCGCACGGACGGTAAGTATACTGCTCCCCCGCTCCCCACTACTACTATGGCAACCAGGACTTTAACAGCGTCCTGGCTGCCATAGTAACACTGAACGCATTTTGAAGACGGATCCGTCTTCAAATGCTTTCAGTTCACTTGCGTTTTTCCGGATCCGGCGTGTAATTCCGGCAAATGGAGTACACGACGGATCCGGACAACGCAAGTGTGAAAGAGGCCTTATGCATACCAAAAATGTATGCATTAACAGATGCCTCAGACTGATGCCGTACAGTGTCGTCCGTTCACCATACAGTTCCATGGTAGAAATAAAATTTACGTTACTGTATGCATTTTTTTTAAATAGACTCTGCAGGATACAAAAACGTGGAGTGCTGCACATTTGTATACATCAAACCGATAGGAAATACATTTTTTCTAGGCTCCAGCAGGGCACATTTTTGAGAAATTCCCTTTAATGGCCCCTGATTAAAATACATATTTTTTGTGGGAATTTTTGCCAATGATCCCCCTCTGGTATATCACTATCCATGTTGTGGGACTATTTGTGTACTTCTAGTAAGAGTTTGCTGGCTGCAAATATGAGCTGAAGATTTTTCAGGTTCGTCTGCCATTAAAGTGAATGGGGCCCGCTGTGAACTTGTGGTTCACGAATATTTGATCGCGTTCGTAAACCGTCCTGGCCGATGTTCGTCCATCAATACTTGTCACAGTCCTGGGGATAGATAGATGATGGGAGAGATCTCTGTACTGACCCCTGATATATTTATACATAGTTATTAGATCTCCCCTCAGTTGTCTTTTTTCTAAAGTGAATAACCCTAATTTTGATAATTTTTCAGGGCACTGTAGTCCATCCATTCCAGTTATTACTTTAGTTGCCCTCCTCTGGACCCTCTCCAGCTATGCTATGTCTGCCTTGTTCACAGGAGCCCAGAACTGTACACAGTACTCCATGTGCTGTCTGACTAGTGATTTGTAAAGTGGTTAGGACTATGTTCTCATCATGCCCCTTTTGATGCATTCCATTATCTTATTGGCCTTAGCAGCAGCTGCCTGACGCTGGTTTTTACAGCTTAGTTTGCTGTTCACTAAAATTACTAGGTCCTTTTCCATGTCAGTGTTACCAAGTGTTTTACCACTTAGTATGTACAGGTGACTTGCATAATTCCTTCCCATGTGCATAACCTTACATTTGTTAGTGTTAAACCTCATCTGACACTTCTCTGCCCAAGCCTCTGATATATCCAGATCCATCTGTAGCAGTATACTGTCCTCTTCCTTGTTAATTACTTTACACAGTTTAGTGTCATCTGCAAAAAATGATATTTTACTGTGCACGCCTTTTACAAGATCATTAATAAATATATTGAAGCGGATAGGGCCCAATACTGACCCCTGAGGTACCCCACTAGTGACAGTAACCCAATCTGAGTGTGTACCATGAATAACCACCCTCTGTTTTCTATTACTGAGCCAGTTACTTACCCACATACAGACATTTTCTCCCAGTCCGAGCATTCTCATTTTATATACTAACCTTTTATGTGGTACAGTGTCAAATGCTTTGGAGAAGTCCAGATATACGACATCCATTGATTTGCCACGGTCAAGTCTAGAACTTACCTCCTCATACAAACTGATTAAATTAGTTTGACATGACCAATCCCTCATGAAGCCATGCTGATATGGCGTTATTTGCTAATTTTCATTGAGGTACTCCAAGATAGCATCTCTTAGAAAACCTTCAAACAGTTTACCCACAACAGATGTTAAACTTACCGGCCTATAGTTGAATATTGGCACCACATTTGCTATGCGCCAATCCTGTGGAACACTCACTGTCAGTATAGAGTCCTTAAATATCAGAAATAAGGGTCTGGCTATGACATTACTTAATTATCTTAGAATACAGGGGTGTATGCCATCTGGCCCTGGCCATTTGTCTATTTTAATCTTTTTAAGACGCCGCTGTAGTTCCTCCTGGGTCAGACAGGGCACTTGTAATGGCGAATTTACTTTTACATTCTGCATTTCATCTGACAGTTTATTTTCCTTTAAGAAAAATAAATGTAACGCACCAGAGTAACTACAGCCCCAAGAGGTGCACTCAGTCGGGTGGACTTACCCTGTCCACTCCCAGAAGAAATATAGTAGAATTAAATTAACTGGGCACTCTCAGGATATCTGAACCACTTGAAATGTATTAGCATATATTACAATAGCAAAGAACCACAATATAAATAAGCGGTAATGATAAAAACTAAATATCAATATATAAACCACACAACATGCAGTAACATCATGTAAAAACACCTGGAAAATAGAGATCTAAAACATAATAAAATTTGAGGAATAAAATTTGAATGCTCGATAGTAAATGTACGTATGAATATTCAGCCGAATATTTATATGGAAAAAGCACCTCAGATAATGGGAACAATAAACAGTGTCCTCTGGTATTGTCCTATTCGATTTAATTACAGGGGTATCCAAAACTACGGTCCCAATACGCAGTCCACTGAACCAACTTTAAGTGGCGTCCCGCTTATAACATCCACCAGCAACGTCCCACTGGACTAAGAGTCATATGAATAAAAGTGCTGGATAAAATCGCTGGATAAAATCAAACGGTCTTACCGTCTCCCTTGGTAGGTTAACGAAGATAATAGTATGGTCCTCTGCAGGGGCTGACTGGCAACTTTTGGCCCAGGGGGCAAGTAACACCCAGAGGCCCACTGAGCCCCCCTCCTGCTTTCCCATTTCCCCTGCCTCCTCCTGACCCCCCCCCCCCTTGCCACTTTCGTCAGCCATGTAAATTACAACACAGTAAAACAAAATAAAGTAGGCATGCTCCGATATATCGGCCGCCGAAACATATCAGCCGAAAATTGCATTTTTGGTATAATGCCGAAAGTGTAATTTTCTGGCTGATACAGTGTTGCATCCGTGTATTCTCTCCTCCCCGCTGGGTGCTGCTCTGTGCCCCCCCCATGACACTTGATGACTTTTGCAGGAGAAACTGTATATTGTGGGGCACAGTGTAGGCTATATGTGTATAACATAAACATATTTTATTTGAAAACTTACAGTTACTTGACCCTTGGGGATCTCGGACGCCACTTCCACACTTTGGTCGGGGGCTCGCGGAGCTGATGTTGTGTTTTATCCTAATGAGAAAGATTTTATAATAAGGATTTGGAGAAGGGGCAGAGGGATAGCAGAGCAGGGGGAGGCTGGTGCTGCTACTAGGGGCTCATACCATGGGGGAGTAATAAAACCCACCATAATGCCCCCCCAGTAGAAATAATTTTCCTTATAATAGACAGTGCACAAAATACCCCCTTGTAATATCCCCAGTTGAGCTAATGTCCCCATAGTGCCCCCTATAATGTGCTAGTAGCCAGATAGGGACCCCTATAATGTGCCAGTAGCCATATAGGGCCCCCCTATAATGTGCCAGTAGCCAGATAGGGCCCCCCTATAATGTGCCAGTAGCCAGATAGAGCCCACCTATAATGTGCCAGTAGCCATAGGCCCCCTCCACTATAATGTGCCAGTACCCAGAGAGGGCCCCCCTAAAATGTGCCAGTAGCCATAGGCCCCCCTATAATGTGCCAGTAGCCATAGGCCCCCCTATAATGTGCCAGTAGCCATAGCCCCCCCCTATAATGTGCCAGTAGCCATAGCCCCCCCTATAATGTGCCAGTAGCCATAGCCCCTCCACTAATGTGCCAGTAGCCATAGCCCCCCACTAATGTGCCAGTAGCCATAGCCCCCCCACTAATGTGCCAGTAGCCATAGCCCCCCCACTAATGTGCCAGTAGCCATAGCCCCCCCACTAATGTGCCAGTAGCCACATAGGGGCCCCCCACTAATGTGCCAGTAGCCACATAGGGCCCCCCTATAATGTGCCAGTAGCCACATAGGGCCCCCCTATAATGTGCCAGTAGCCACATAGGGCCCCCCTATAATGTGCCAGTAGCCACATAGGGCCCCCCTATAATGTGCCAGTAGCCACATAGGGCCCCCCTATAATGTGCCAGTAGCCACATAGGGCCCCCCTATAATGTGCCAGTAGCCACATAGGGCCCCCCTATAATGTGCCAGTAGCCACATAGGGCCCCCCTATAATGTGCCAGTAGCCACATAGGGCCCCCCTATAATGTGCCAGTAGCCACATAGGGCCCCCCTATAATGTGCCAGTAGCCACATAGGGCCCCCCTATAATGTGCCAGTAGCCATAGGCCCCCATAATGTGCCAGTAGCCATAGGCCCCCCATAATGTGCCAGTAGCCATAGGCCCCCCATAATGTGCCAGTAGCCATAGGGCCCCCATAATGTGCCAGTAGCCATAGGGCCCCCATAATCTGCCATCAGCCCATAGTCCCCCTATAATCTGCCATCAGCCCATAGTCCCCCTATAATCTGCCAGTAGCCATAGGCCCCTCTATAATGTGCCAGTAGCCATAGGCCCCCCTATAATCTGCCAGTAGCCATAGGTCCCCCTATAATCTGCCAGTAGCCATAGGCCCCCCTATAATCTGCCAGTAGCCATAGCCCCCCCTATAATCTGCCAGTAGCCATAAGCCTCCCATAATGTGCCAGTAGCCATAGGTCCCCCATAATGTGCCAGTAGCCAGATAGGGCCCCCCACTAATGTGCCAGGAGTAGCCAGATAGGGGCCCCCCTATAATGTGCCAGGAGTAGCCACTAGCCAGATTGTGCCCCCCACCCCCCTCATAAAGTGCCAGGCCCAGGGCCAGTAGCCAGATAGGGACAGAAATAAAGAAGAAAAAAAAAATGTCAGTCAGACTTATACTTACCTCCCTGCTTCTCTGGAATACTCCGGTCCCGCCTCCAGCCAGCACAGATCTAATCACTTTACGGCAGCGCAGCGGCTCAGTCAGGCCGCAGGACCGGCGCAGGTGGCGCGATGACGTCATCGCGCCGATGACGTCATCGCGCCGCCTGCACCGGTCCGGCGGCCTGTCTGATAGGCTGCCGGCAACACGCCTCCCCTGCTCCCCGTCTCCCTGGCTTAAAGTGGCAGTTCATTCCGGCCCGGCCGGCCGGGACAGCAAGCCAGGGAGGCCCGGGGGGCAATTGCCCCCCTGCCCCCCGGCCCAGTCCGCCCCTGGTCCTCTGAGTCTGTGGACCGATAGTTTGTCAGTAAGTTTGCACACTGGCAATTGTTTGGCACATGTATTCAGGCCTTCCCCATGGACTCAGGCCTTACAAGTTATATTCCAAATGAGGCATTCATGTGACGGATGATTTTTCTTAGCGACAATCCAGTCGATTCTCCAGATTCCCAAGTGGTCCAAGTTTCTAGGGTCCTGTCTAGGCTAGACGCGTTTCGGGGTATCACATTACCCCTTCCTAAGTAGCTACAATCATTTCCACCCGAAAACAGGTGTAAAAGTCGAGTAAAAGCTACTTCAGTCAGGGACGCGAGTAGTTTTCACTTCAGGCGTACCGACTGCGAGAGGTGGGCCTAATTTATGACGAGGCATATAAATTAGGCGAATCCTTCGGCAGAGGAGGGGGGGGGGGAAACAAAGGCTTTGTAATAAGTCATAGTTGCCAACTGTCCCAAATTTGCAGAGACTGTACCTGATTTTCAAAGACAGATCCAGAAAATTTGCAATGCCCAGAGCATTCCCGGGGGTGGGACTTATATGCCCCAATTTTACCAACTGAAATGTTGGTAAGTGTGAAAAGCTGGTCTGTGTAAATGACCCCAGTGTCCCTTACCGCAGCCACAATATCCTAATGACACCTATCAATGTCCCTATGGCAGCCACATTGTCCCTTATCACCACCAATACACCTTAGGCCAGCTACAATGCCTCATGATAGTCGCAATTCCTCATTACAAACACATTTACTAAGGGACTTGTGACACTTTTAGACATGTCGCAAGTCCCCCTTTCTGCCCAGCCATGCCACATGATTGTGTCGCACCGCCGGTTTTGCACCGTGTACGCCAGTTGGGCATAGTGGGGTGGAGCTAGGGGCCAGCTTATTTTTATTTACTCCAGACACACGGACTGCCACAGATGCGCCTAATTTAGGCCTCGTCAGAAATAAGACGGATCTTACGGCAGCGCAGAGGGAAATCTAAGACTGGTGTAAGAAGCCGGTCTTAGTAAATGTTCACCAGTGGGAAGCACCTTTGTGGAGTTTTTCCAGGCTGATTCAGATGATGTTTCTGCTCCGGAATCAATGAACTCTGTGTGAACGAGGCCTTAGGCTCCATGGTGACATGGGTCTGACCACGAGGCATGGTAAAGTCAGAGGGACACATTTACTAATACCAGTGTCGGACTGGGGTACCTAGGGCCCACCAGTAAAATTTATTTTGGGGGCCCACCATACGGATACATTCGAATATAATAAATAATTTAACAAGTTTTTTTTTTTTATATGAACATAGTCTGGCTGAGGTGCTGTACATTGAATATATGCATGTAGTGCAGTAAGTCTACTGTGTTATGTGCCACTTGTCCAGGGGGTGGGAGACTAGGGGCCCACCTTGCTCAGGGGCCCACCGGGGGATTCCCCTGTACCCCTGTGGGCCAGTCCGAGCCTGACTAATACCATATTTTTACACGACTTAATTTCCCCCTCTGCAGTGGAATTAGACTTGTATAATTTATGACAAGGCATGCGCGAGTGGCGCCGGCCTTTGTTAATATAGTTATATATATCACCATATATTCCAGAAACAAATCAAATACTACAAAAGGTATAATGATGACTTGTTTATCATCTAGGACAGTAATGAAGAAACGTCCAAAACCTTCTGCGAGTCATTAAACAAAACAGATTAGGGGATCTCCTTCACCCCAAATTATAACAAAGTTGAAATATAATTTTTGGATATTGTTATCACTTGCCGAAATAACCAGCTGATCACAAAAACATATAT
Source organism: Bufo gargarizans (assembly GCF_014858855.1). Lineage (NCBI taxonomy): Eukaryota > Metazoa > Chordata > Amphibia > Anura > Bufonidae > Bufo > Bufo gargarizans. The sequence goes on from NC_058090.1 coordinate 52,445,022, forward strand.
TTTTTAAAACAGTAGATACCAACAGTTATATCCATTATTCAAGTTTTCACTATAAAAAATGGCTACAAAACATACCCTACAGGAAAATAGGTTTAAAGATAAAGGTTACCCCAAACAACTCGTGAAAAAGGCTATAAAAAAAGAGTAGCATACAGTCAGAGGAGGAACGCCTAGCGACAACTACTAAACCTCAAGAATCAATAGAAGAAGTCCGGTTTATTACCCAGTACAATACATCTAATAGAAGAATACAAAAAAGTCTTGAGAAATATTGGCATGTCCTCCTACAGGAAAATTACATATAGGCACGCACCTACTATAAAAAAACATACTAAGTCATTAAGAAAATTGCCAAAACCCACTTTTTAAGGACCAATTCAGGTCTGAAGTCACTTTGTGGGGCCTACATAGTGGATACCCCCATATATGATCCCATTGTAGAAACGACACCCCTCAAGTTACTTAGAACTGATTTTACTTACTTTGTTAACCCTTTAGGCGTTCAACAAGAATTAAAGGAAAATGGAGATCAAATTTAAAAATTTCACTTTTTGGGCAGATTTTTTATTTTAATCCAATTTTTTCTTTAACACATCAATGTTTAACAGCCAAACAAAACTTAATATTTATTACCCAGATTCTGCGGTTTACAGAAACACCCCACATGTGGTCATAAACTGCTGTATGGGCACACGGCAGGGCGCAGAAGAAAAGAATGCCTTGTCCCATTTGAAGCCCCCCTGATGCACCCTTACAGTAGAAACTCCCAAGAAGTGACCCCATTTTGGAAACTAGGGAATAAGGTGCCAGTTTTATTGGTACTACTTTTGGGTACATATGATTTTTTGATCATTCATTATAACACTTTATGGGGCAAGGTGACCAAAAAATTGGTTGTTTTAGCACAGTTTTTATTTATTTATTTTTACAGCCTTCACCTGAGGGGTTTGGTCAAGTGACATTTTTATAGAGCAGATTGTTACGGACGTGACGATACCTAATATGTATACTTTTTCTTATTTATTTTAGTTTTAAACAATAATAGCATTTTTGAAACAAAAAAATAGCTATTTTTTTATTTTTTGAGAGATTTTCTTATGTAGGGGCTCATTTTTTGCGGGATGAGGTGACGGTTTTATTGGTACCATTTTGTGGGACATACGCCTTTTTGATCACTTGGTGTTGCACTTTTTGTGATGTAAGGTGACAAAAATTGCTTGTTTTGACAGTTTCTTTTTTTTTTTTTTTTTTTACTGTGTTCACCCGAGGGGTTAGGTCATGTGATATTTTTATAGAGCTGGTTGTTACGGACGCGTAAATACCTAATAAGATATAGATCCAGGCCCCTCTTGAATTCCTTTATTGTACTCACCATCACCACCTCCTCAGGCAGAGAGTTCCATTTTTTTTCCACTTTAACACAATAGTAGCATTTTTTAAACCAAAAAATGTTTTATTAGTACCATTTTGTGGGACATACACCTTTTTGATCACTTGGTGTTGCACTTTTTGTCATGTAAGGTGACAAAAATGGCTTTTTTTGACAGTTATTATAATTTTTTTAATGGTGTTTATCGGACTGGGTCGATCATGTGACATATTAATAGAGCTGACCATCACGGATGCGGAAATACCAAATATGTCTATTTAATTTTTTTTACATGTGAAACCTTTCTTTTTTTTTTTTTTTTTTCTACTTCTGGGGGGACAAGACCTCTGGGGGACATTTACTTCACTTTTTTTTTTTCACTGTTGATTTCTCCTGTAACTGGGGCTGACATAGTAGCCAGAAGGCAGGGACACCTGGGCACTGTCCCTGCCTTCTTTCTGAGTTGCCCTGCTGTCACTGACAGCGGGCAACCCGATCATCAGCTGCACGATTAGCGTGCAGCTTCAGTTTCTGAATGGACATTCTGGAACGTCCATTCAGAAATAGAGAACCACCTCCCGGACGTTTATAGTCTATGGGGGGACGGGAGGTGGTTAAGGACCAGTTTAGGTCTGAAGTCACTTTGTGAGGTTTACATAATAGAAACCACTCAAAAATGACCCCATTTTAGAAACTACACCCCTCAAGGTATTCAAAACTGATTTTACATACTTTGTTAACCCTTTAGGTGTTCCACAAGAGTTATTGGCAAATGGAGATGAAATTTCAGAATTTCAATTTTTAGGCAAATTTTCCATTTTAATTCCGGTAACAAAGCAAGGGTTAACAGCCAAACAAAACTCAATATTTATTGCCCTGATTCTGTAGTTTATAGAAACACCCCATATGTGGTCATAAACTACTGTACGGGCACACTGCAGGGCGCAAAGGGAAAGGAACACCATATGGTTTCTGGAAGGCAGATTTTGCTGGACTGGTTTATTTACACCATGTCCTATTTGAAGCCCCCCTGATGCACCCCTAGAGTAGAAACTCAAAAAAAGTGACCCCATTTTGGAAATACACCCCTCAAGGTATTAAAAACTGATTTTACAAACGTTGTTAACCCTTTAGGTGTTTCACAAGAATTATTGGCAAATGGAGATGACATTTTTTTTTTTTTTTTAATATCTTTTTATTAAGTTCAAGAGATTCCATATAATGACAAGCAAGGTACAAATATCAAGCAATTTGAAGGCATAACAGTATCCTTCTCACATCATTGCATTACATCAATTGAAATGTTGTAGAAAGCAAATCAAACAGTACATTTGGAATCTCATTTTCAATTTTCACCCCCCCCCCTCCACCAAAACGCTGGTACATCCCCTGATCTCTCCCCCCCCCCCATCTGCTGAAGATCTGTTGTCCTTAAAAGAACCCTAGCAAGCTCTGACAGTAGAAACTCATCCGGTCACATGCAATGGGCCTAGACCTCCCCTTAATTCTTCTTTCAAATACCACGCCGTCAGTTTGAATGGGCTCATAGTTTTCATGAACTCTGTATTCGGGACATATGACAGAATGTACAATTTCCATGTCCGAAATAAACGCTGTCCAAGCACCTCTTTACAGTTCAACGCCTCCAGCCATTCCAAATGAAATAAATTCCACATTTGGTCTTCCACCATTGTAATAGCGGGGACCTCAGTTGACAGCCAAAACTGGAGCAAGCACCTTTTAGCGACCATGAATAGTTTGTGGCCCACTAATGGTATTTTAGAAAGATCGCCTTCCTTTTCCCCTAAGGTTTGAGCACCTGTAGGAGTCTTAGCTTCACAATGTAATATTGCTGCTGATGGCGAGACAACAGCACATACTGTGCTAATTTTCCCCAACATCTGGCCTATTGCTTCCCAGTACCTACCCAACTTTGGGCATGTCCACAAACCATGATATAAATTTGTCTTGGGGGTGCCGCATTTAGGGCAAGCTGTAATCCTCCCCGGACTAGACGGGGAACTTGGGATATCAAATCCGTATATAGCATGATGCAGGATTTTTACATGTGTTTCCCTCCATGTTTCGTTTATTATGGCCTTGCGCATTGCTGATATCCCTGACCAAACTGTTTCATGGATCTCCGCCACCTCTAATTCTTTGGCCCATTTCTTGAAAATTCCCTTGGGGTCCTTGGTTCTCCATCTATCTCTCAGCACGTGATGCAACATCGACAATGACCTTTTCAGTTTGACACTAATAAAGGCATCGAAATTATTGGGACTCCATTCCCTTGACAAGTCCTTAGATAGAGTCCTGCAAAAACTCTTGATTTGAGAGTACTGCAGAAATGAGGAACGTCCTAATGCCAATTTATTCCCTAATTCCTGTAACGTTACCCATCTCCCCTCCGACTCATGGAACAGATCCCCTATCTTATTCAGCCCCTTAAGGGTCCATTCTTTGAAAAGTGCATTTTCACTGCCAGAACGAAACGACGGATTCCCCCGTAAAGGTAAGTGTTTAGATATCTGGTATGGGAGATTAAAATGGGTTCTAAGAGCCTTCCATGCTATCGTCGTGTCTCTTACTATAAGGGAAGGTTTTATGTGACCTGGTAAGTTGGGCCTTTTAGCATGCAATAAAGCAACCAGATTCCAGGGCCGCACCAAGTCCCGCTCCAAAGTCAAGTTGGAGTAGTAGCTCGTCTCATTTACCCAATCTAAGATGTGTCTACTTAAACATGTTAAGTTATAGCCCCTGATGTCAGGAAAGTTCAACCCTCCCTCCTCCTTCCTTAATTTTAGCTTATCCAGTGAGATTCTAGGCCTTTTTCCCTGCCATAAAAAGCGGATGAATCTGCTTTCCAGCAATCGGATATCTGCGTGACGAATAAGAAGCGGGATAGTTTGAAGTGGGTATAAAAGCTTGGACATGCTCATCATTTTAATGAGATGGCTTCTACCTACCAAGTTTAGTGGCAGACCCTGCCATCTATCCAGCTCTTGCACTATCCTGGTTATAAGAGGGGGAAAATTCAAGCTATACATCGAATGCGGCTCCTTGCCAACATGAATGCCCAGATACTTAATACTACCTTGCGCCTTTGTTATATTTAGGTGCATCGGTATCTGATATCCTTTCGCATCACTCCGGGATAAGGCCAGCATCTCGCACTTGGACGCATTCAATCTATACCCCGAATAGGAGCCAAAATGGTTCAGAGCCTGGAAGATGTTAACTATGTGTTTTCTAGGATTGTCTATAAATAACATTGTCGTCCGCGAATAGTGCGACCTTCAGAAGCCGGTTTCCAATCTGTATTCCTTCATATAAATCCGACTGACTTAGGAACCTAGCTAGTGGTTCAATGGAAAGGTTGAACAAAAGGGGTGATAATGGACACCCCTGGCGTGTCCCTTTTTGGAGATAGAAGGGCTTGGACAGGAAGCCTGGAGTAGATATCCGTGCCCTCGGTAATCTATACAGTTGTGTAAGAAAAACCCTGAACGCCCCCGAGAACCCCATCCTATCCAGCACTGCCTCCAGCCATGCCCACCTCACATTGTCAAAAGCCTTTTCAGCATCTAAGGTGAGCATGGCTGGAGCTTCCCCGGGTCGCGGTTGGTGGCGAACTCTGTCAAGGACCGTTAATACCGTGCGAAGGTTTGTTACCGCTGAACGACCCTGCACAAATCCCACCTGTTCTTTATTAATGAGCGATGGCAATATGACCGCTAGTCGATCCGCTACAATTTTTGATAGGATTTTGGTATCCACGTTAATTAACGAGATCGGTCTGTATGACCCCGGTAATAAAAGATCTTTACCCGGCTTGGGAAGTAACTTGATATACGAGGTATTTTCCTGATCTGGGGATGCTTTTCCCTGTAATACTAAATTATACCATTGTAATAAGATCGGTGATACCTGACCTAATAACACTTTATAGTATTCCCCAGGGTACCCGTCTGGGCCTGGCGCTTTAGCATTGCCTAATTTCTTGATGACAGATTGAAGTTCCGCAAGTCCTATCTCTCTATTAAGAAGTTGTAACTGTTCTGTGCTAAGACATGGTAGCTTGACTTTTTCCAAAAGAGAATCTTTAAGATCAGGTGTAGTGGCATCCTGGTATAATTCTCCGTAATATTCACCTAGCATTGAATTAATCCTAGAAGGGTCAGTAACCACTTGTCCCTTTTGCCCCTTAAGACCAGTTATGAATTGAGGGGCCCTCCTCCCTTTAGCAAGGTTAGCCATAAGACGCCCAGATTTGTTCCCATATTTGTGCAGCGTTGCCGTCAGCCTAGTATTATTTAGTATCTCCCTATTTTTTTCATTAGCTTCAAATGCTCCCCTGGCATCTATCCACTTTTGTTTGTTAATGACTGTGGAGTCCCTCCTATATTCCTGGTAGGATTCTCTCACCAACAGACTTGTTTGCTCAAATTTAGCTTGAGACTGTTTCCGGAGTCTAAAAACATGACTCATGATTTTCCCTCGTATAACAGCTTTAGAGGCATTCCACAATAACTCAGGCGAATCTATATGAACCTGGTTGTCACCTATGTACTCCTCCCACCATGCCACCAGTTTATTAGTAAAATCCTCGTTCGTTATCAGGTTAGTAGGAAATCTCCATAAGTAGTCAGAGCCCTTGGGGTAAGTATCTCTCACTTGTATCCAAATTGGGGAGTGGTCTGATATCACCAGGTCGCCAATTGCAGCCTTTTCCACCTTTCTCGCCAGGTTAAAGCTGGTCAGTATATAGTCAATACGCGACCACGAATCTTGCGAATGAGAATAAAAGGAATAAGATCTTTCATCCGGGTGCAATTGGCGCCATGGATCAACCAAAACCGCCCCCTCCATCAGTCTGCCCAGTGCTCTATCATGGTTGCTGATTACTGCCTTCAAAGGGACACTACGCTGCCTATCCTCCGTCTCCCTCACCACTGTATTGAAATCCCCCCCCACTATTTTGTTCTCGCAGGGATCAGCCAATAAATTGGTTTCTAGATCTTTAAAAAACTTCCCATTGTTTTTGTTGGGGCCATATACATTATAGATACTATATTGCATTCCTTGAACCTCAACCTGTATTTGGATAATACGGCCCCCTTCATCAGAGAAGGATCCTAGAACCTGGCAGTTCAAATTTCTATTAATTAGGATTAATACTCCAGCTTTCCTATCAACCGAGGCCGAGCCATAAACTCCCCCAACCCACAATTTGTTCATCCTTGTAAAATCTTTTGCCGCAAGGTGCGTTTCCTGAAGTAGTACTATATCTGGGTTGGCCTTTTTCAGGTGACGCAGCACCATCCATCTCTTTTGGGGTGATCTCAAGCCCTTAATGTTCCAGGAAATGATCTTCATATTCCTAGCCTCCTAAGTGACACTACGGTATGAGATCTTTATCTCCTATTATAGTAGACTATATCTCCCTGGGAAATAGGACAGCAGATCACCAGCAGATAAAATAAGAACCCCTCCCCCTTTTCAAAATGAACCGCAAACTATGCCCGTCCACAACTACGGTTAACCAGCTCCTCCTCACACCCTAAACACTTTCTTATCTTTTTTTTTCTTTTTAACTTCCTTTTTTCTGAGTTGCAAGGCACACCCACCCCCCACCAACTCTGCATATATCTGTTTTTATATTATAATACAGCGTCCACCATGTGACATTAGCGACCTTCACATTCACATAAAGAAACAGTGGCCTGGTTCTAATGGGAATAATTCAACAACATTACCCCACTAGCCCTTATGCCCACACCATATTGTAGACGACTACTTCAATCTTATCAATAGTCCTTAACTGGCTCGTAGCGCTCGACCTCTTCCAGGTGGCTGTTCTCCGCCTCTACGACCACGATCTCTCTGAGGAAGACGCCTCTCCTCCGGACTCCTCGATCGCTCCCATCTCTTATAGTTACCCCTTCCCCGGTCAGCTAAGTCCCGTGCATCTTCAGCGGTAAGTAATTCTTGCAGGGATTCCATCGCCACACAAGGGTCACTGAATACGGCAGAAGTCCCATCTGGCATGGCCACTCTCAACGTAGCCGGATATTGCAACTGGAATTTGATCTGACAGCGATACAGAGCAGAGCAAAGGCCGCTAAATTCCCTCCGTAACTTCGCTACTTGAGCAGAATAGTCCGCAAACAACAGTATCACCTGCCCCTTAATCCTCAAGGGGCCTCTCCTGGCTCTATACGCTCTAAGAATCGCCTCTTTATCGCAGTAATCCAGGTACCTCATGATCACAGGACGGGGTCTCTGCGTAGGATTATTGCTGCTCCGGCTTGGTGAATTACTTTGGTCCGGTAGCGTTCCGATCCGATGTGCACGCTCAACTTTGTGCTTCCCATCCAGCCCCAGGGCCTTCGGTAAATCAAGTTCGCATATTTCTTTGAGGGCCTGCGCTTTCACCCCTTCCGGTAGGCCTAGGAGCCTCAGATTGTTCCGCCGGGAACGATTCTCTAAATCCTCCAGGCGATCTCTCAGAATGATGTTATGGTTCTGTATCTCCTGTATAGCCAGGTTGGACTTAGAGTTCTCCTCTTCCAATGCAGCGCATCGTTGTCCTAGATCCACTAGGCACACCTCGTGCTGCCCCACGGTCTCATGTAGCTGATGTAGGGACGCCGCCAACGTTTTAGAGAGCGTCTCCTTGATGTCTGGTGCCAGGTGTCTGGCCACTTCTATTGCCAATGCTTTGTAATTTATTCTGGCCCCTTCCGATACATCATGGAGTGGCGAGTCAGGTAAGGCGTCTATGACACTTTCAACCGCGCTCGACGGAGACGCGGGAATTTGATCTGCCATCTTGTCTGTAGCCTCACTGTCGGCCTGTGTGACGCCGCTCCGAACTTGCTTTTTACCACTCCGGAGCAGGTATCTATCCATGGATCCCTTGCAGGGCAAGATAGGAAAGCCAGGGGAACAAGCCCAACTCTCCCCCTGCCGATATAAAGCGTCCGGAGCTTGCTATAGGTGAGGGATGGACGGAGCTCACTCACTCCTCGCCTGCCATCTCAGCGCCGGAACCGGAAGTCGAGATGACATTTTTTGGCAAATTTTCAATTTTAATAAATTTTTTCCAGTAACAAAGCAAGGGTTAACAGCCAAACAAAACTCAATATTTATTGCCCTGATTCTTTAGTTTATAGAAACACCCCATATGTAGTCGTAAACTACTGTACGGGCACACAGCAGGACGCAGAAGGAAAGGAACACCATATGGTTTCTGGAAGGCAGATTTTGCTGGACTGGTTTATTTACACAATGTCCCATTTGAAGACCCCCTGATGCACCCCTAGAGTAGAAACTCCCAAAAAGTTCCCCCATTTTGGAAACTACGGGATAAGGTGTCAGTTTTGTTGAGACTATTTTTAGGGTACATATGATTTTTGGTTTCTCTATATTACATTTTTTTGAGGCAAGGTTACAAAAAATTGAAATTATGAAATTTTAACTCCATTTGCCAATAACTGTTGTGGAACATGTGTTAACAAAGTTTGTAAAATCAGTTTTGAATACATTGAGGGGTGTAGTTTCTTAGATGGGGTGACTTTTATGGAGTTGCTACTCTAGGGGTGCATCAGGGGGCTTCAAATGGGACATGGCCTTCCAAAAACCATATGGCGCTCCTTTCCTTGTGCACCTGTGTTGCCAGCGCTCCGGGACAGCACAAAAGAGTTGTACAAGGCAAACTGTACCAAGTAGACCGCAACTTTTTTGTACCATGCCTGCTGGGATTTGCACATGGCGTTATATATGGCTTGAGGACTTGATCAGAGAGATCAACTCCTCCCATATACCGATTGTAGTCCATGATACAATTGGGCTTGAGGACCGTTGCCGCGGTACCTTGCACAGGGACAGGGGTGATGCCGTTACCGGGAATTGTGGACAGTACAAGGACATCTTGTCCTTATATCTGACCAGCAACAGGTTTCCACTGGTAAGGGCACGGGTCTCACCCCTGGGGATAGGTACCTGGAGGGGGTGGGTAGGGAGGCCACGTTGATTTTTCCGCACGGTCCCACAAGCAGACGTGGATCTAGCGGCAAGGGACTGGAACAAGGGGATATTTGTATAAAAGTTATCCACGTACAGGTAGTAACCCTTATCTAGCAATGGGTGCATAAGGTCCCACACAACTTTCCCACTAAGACCCAGAGTGGGGGGGACATTCTGTGGGTTCAATACACACAAAACTTGTAAGTGTACCCTGAGGTACTCTCACAAAGTTTGTACAGCTTCATGCCATACCTCGCCTGCTTAGAAGAAAAATTTGTCTCCCCTTGAAACCAATGAGAGACTCATCAACAGCGACCTCCCTTCCAGGTACATAGGCCTCCAAAAATTTGGCCCTCAAGTGATCGATGACTGGCCTGATTTTGTACAGGCGGTCATAGGCAGGATCGCCTCGGGGGGGGAACATGCTGGCATTTCCGAATAGCCTCAAAACGGGAACGTATCATGGTCATACACCAGAGTGGGGTCTGGTAGAGGATGTCCCCTGTGCAGCACGAGGCCCCAAAACGTCCTCATCTCGGCTGCACTGACCGGAGTCCAGCCACCGGACCTAGCCAAAAAGGAGCCCGGTTGTTGAGCAATGAACTGTTGAGTGAACAAGTTTGTTTGCTCCACCATCAGATTCACAAAGTAGTCACTGAAAAAAAAAAAAAAGTCATATTCAGTGAAGCCCACTGTGGGAATCTGGATTCCTGGTTGGCCAACAAAGTCAGGAATCACAGGCACAAAATCCTCTGGGGTACACCAGACAAGTTCACCGGTAGGGGGCTCAGGTGGACTTATCTGGTGGGCCGGAAAACTAGTACAAGCTCCAGGGCAGCTCATACTAGTGTGGGCTACAGGGTCCCTGGCATGGGTGCCGCCTGGCGGCGTCTCCACCAGCATGGGGGCTCATCATCACTAGATGATGAGGAGGACGCAGATAACAAGAGGAAAGTGGGGTCATCCTGGTCCTCACTGGGGCTCTCGGAGTCGGAGACAAGCAGGGTGCATGCCTCCTCGGCCGAGAACGTCTGGCGGGCCATAGAGGAGTGTGTGTGTGCCTGTGTGTGTGCAAAACTTTATTTAGTGTGCGTGTGTGTGGGGGGACGGGTGTTCACGTTCATTACCCTAACCCACCCTAAGGCCTCTTTCACACGGACGTGAGGTGAACGCATTGCACCCGCACTGAATCCGGACCCATTCATTTCTATGGGGCTGTGCACATGAGTGGTGATTTTCACGTATCACTTGTGCGTTGCGTGAAAATCGCAGCATGGTCTATTTTGTGTGTTTTTCACGCAACACAGGCCCCATAGAAGTGAATGGAGCTGCGTGAAAATGCGCAAGCAAGTGCGGATGTGGTGCGATTTTCACGCATGGTTGCTAGGAGATGATCGGGATGGGGACCCGATCATTATTAATTTCCCTTATAACATGGTTAGTAAAATAGGGCTGTTCGCGCAGCCCGGCTTCTCTTTTTTCTTTGCTGTGAAGGAGGAAAAGGACCTGCGGTGACGTCACTGCACTCATCACATGGTCCGTCACATGATCCATCACCATGGTGATGGATCATGTGATGGACGATGTTATGAGCGCAGTGATGTTATCAAAAGGTCCTTTACCCAGGTCCTGAAGACAGAAGAGAAGTCGGGCTGTGCGAACAAGTGGATGAGGTGAGTTAAAAAATTTTTAATATTTTTTTTTTTAACCCATTCAGCCCTATTTTACTAACCATGTTATAAGGGAAATTAATAATGATCGGGTCCCCATCCCGATCATCTCCTAGCAACCATGCGTGAAAATCGCACCACATCCGCACTTGCTTGCGCATTTTCACGCAGCTCCATTCACTTCTATGGGGCCTGCGTTGCGTGAAAAACACACAAAATAGACCATGCTGTGATTTTCACGCAACGCACAAGTGATACCTGAAAATCACCACTCATGTGCACAGCCCCATAGAAATGAATGGGTCCGGATTCAGTGCGGGTGCAACGCGTTCACCTCACACCTCCAGCCCTATTTTACTAAGCATTCTGTATTAAGAATGCTATTATTGTCCCTTATAACCATGTTATAAGGAAAAATAATTACATCTACACAACCTTGAACCCAAACCTGAACTTTAGTGAAGAAGTTCGGGTCTGGGTACCACATTCAGTTTTCTATAGCGCACGTGCAAAACGCATTGCACCTGCGCGATAAAAACAGAACGGAACGCAATCGCAGTCAAAACTGACTGAAATTGCGTACCTACTCGCGTGGGTTTGCCGCAATGCACCCGGGAAGCATCCTGAGCCAAAACGTGACGCCCGTGTGAAAGAGGCCTAAACTTAACAGAAAAAAAATAATTTAACAAAAAAAATTACAAATGAACCACTTCAGCCCCCCTAGCTTAAACACCCTTAATGACCAGACCACTTTTTACACTTCGCACTACACTACTTTCACCGTTTATTGCTCGGTCATGCAACTTACCACCCAAATGAATTTTACCTCCTTTTCTTCTCACTAATAGAGCTTTCATTTGGTGGTATTTCATTGCTGCTGACATTTTTACTTTGTTATTAATCAAAATTTTACGAAATTTTTGCAAAAAAATGACATTTTTCACTTTCAGTTGTAAAATTTTTCTAAAAAAACGACATCTATATATAAATTTTTCTCTAAATTTATTGTTCTACATGTCTGAAAAATGTTTGGGTAAAAAAATAAATAAATGGTTTGGGTAAAAGTTATAGCGTTTACAAACTATGGTACAAAAATGTGAATTTCCGCTTTTTGAAGCAGCTCTGACTTTCTGAGCACCTGTCATGATTCCTGAGGTTCTACAATGCCCAGACAGTAGAAAGACCCCACAAATAACCCCATTTCGGAAAGTAGACACCCTAAGGTATTCGCTGATGGGCATAGTGAGTTCATAGAAGTTTTTATTTTTTGTCACAAGTTAGCGGAAAAGGATCAAATGTTTTTTTTTTTTTTTCCTTACAAAGTCTCATTTGGGGTCACTTGTGGGGTAGTTATACTGCCCTGGCATTTTAGGGGCCCAAATGCGTGTGAAGTAGTTTGAAATCAAAATCTGTAAAAAATGGCCGGTGAAATCCGAAATGTGCTGTTTGGAATGTGGGCCCCTTTGCCCATCTAGGCTGCAAAAAAGTGTCACACATGTGGTATCGCCGTACTCGGGAGAAGTTGGGGAATGTGTTTTGGGGTGTCATTTTACATATACCCATGCTGGGTGAGAGAAATATCTCGGCAAAAGACAACTTTTCCCATTTTTTAAACAAAGTTGGCATTTGACCAAGATATTTATCTCACCCAGCATGGGTATATGTAAAATGACACCCCAAAACACATTCCCCAACTTCTCCTGAGTACGGCGATACCACATGTGTGACACTTTTTTGCAGCCTAGATGCGCAAAGGTGCCCAAATTCCTTTTAGGAGGGCATTTTTAGACATTTGGATCCCAGACTTCTTCTCACGCTTTAGGGCCCCTAAAAAGCCAGGGCAGTATAAATACCCCACATGTGACCCCATTTTGGAAAGAAGACACCAAAAGGTATTCAATGAGGGGCAGGGCGAGTTCATAGAATTTATATTTTTTTGGGCACAAGTTAGCGGAAATTGATTTTTTTGGGTTTTTCTCACAAAGTCTCTCTTTCCGCTAACTTGGGACAAAAATTTCAATCTTTCATGGACTCAATATGCCCCTCACGGAATACCTTGGGGTGTCTTCTTTCCGAAATGGGGTCACATGTGGGGTATTTATACTGCCCTGGCATTTTAGGGGCCCTAAAGCGTGAGAAGAAGTCTGGAATATAAATGTCTAAAAAATTTTACGCATTTGGATTCCGTCAGGGGTATGGTGAGTTCATGTGAGATTTTATTTTTTGACACAAGTTAGTGGAATATGAGACTTTGTAAGAAAAAACAAACAAACCCAAAAATAATCAATTTCCGCTAACTTGTGCAAAACAAATGTCTGAATGGAGCCTTACAGGGGGGTGATCAATGACAGGGGGGTGATCAGGGAGTCTATATGGGGTGATCACTACCCTGTCATTGATCACCCCCCTGTAAGGCTCCATTCAGACGTCCGTATGTGTTTTGCGGATCCGATCCATGGATGCGTGGATTTGTAAAACACATACGGACATCTGAATGGAGCCTTACAGGGGGGTGATCAATGACAGGGGGGTGATCAATGACAGGGGGGTGATCAGGGAGTCTATATGGGGTGATCAGGGGTTCATAAGGGGTTATTAAGTGACGGAGGGGGTGTAGTGTAGTGTGGTGCTTGGTGCTACTTATTACTGAGCTGCCTGTGTCCTCTGGTGGTCGATCCAAGCAAAAGGGACCACCAGAGGACCAGGTAGCAGGTATATTAGACGCTATCAAAACAGCGTCTAATATACCTGTTAGGGGTTAAAAAAAATCGCATCTACAGCCTGCCAGCGAACGATCGCCGCTGGCAGGCTGTAGATCCAGTCTCTTACCTTCCCATCCTGTGAACGCACGAGCCTGTGTGCGCGCGTTCACAGGAAATCTCGCCTCTCGCAAGATGACGCACGGATGCGTCCAGGAGGAATGAATTGACCGCCTCCAGGACGCATCCGTGCGTTAGGCGGTCCTGGGGAGGTTAAAGCCCTAAAAAATTTAAACAAAAAATTATTCAAACTCGCTGATCAGCGGTCCGAAGCTGATCAGTGGTAGGGTGGGCGATGCGCTAACAATCAGTTAGGGGGGGGGGCAAGCTGCAGCACCCCTGGGGGGGTCTAGGGTCGCACAGCTAAGTGTGCTGTGGACCCCAGACACCCGATCAGGGTGAAGACCAAAAATAAAAGTTTTTTTTCCCCTAAAACTATCCCTCAGTCTCCCTGCCTAATCTAACCTTTCCCTAAACCTGTCCCTGCTAACTTCTGAGTCCAGATGGCACTATGGTGGCTCACGTGGGGGTGCTGGGCTCAGTGGTGAATGGACAGGCTCCTCTCTCCACGGAAGCAGTGTGGAGGAGGAGAGCAGAGCTGGGAGAAGTTAACCCCCGTCCGCCCGTCCAGCCAATAGGATGCGATCTTGAGAGGTGATGTCACCGCCACCTCTCAGGATCTAAGGCTACTTTCACACTTGCGTTCAGAGCGGATCCGTCTGAGACGGATCCGCTCATATAATGCAGACGGTGGCTCCGTTCAGAACGGATCCGTCTGCATTATATCTTAAAAAAATGTCTAAGTGTGAAAGTAGCCTGAACGGATCCGTCCAGACCAGGGGCGTAGCTAAAAGATCATGGGCCCTAGTGCAAGAGTTCAGCTTGGGCCCGCCTTCCCTCAGTGCTTGTTGGAAAGGGGCAGAGGAGCACGTAGCCTTCCTGCTGTCTGAGGCAAACATTGAAAGGGCACCCCTCATACCAAATTCTTGACCTAACCCCTTCCCTCCAGCCAGAGGTGTAAATTGACCAGCATACACTATGTGGCACAAGGGTCTTTGGGCCCCTCAGGCTCCTGGGCCCGGTAGCGACTGCTACCTCTGCACCCCCTATAGCTACGCCCCTGGTCCAGACTTTTACATTGAAAGTCAATGGGGGACGGATCCGTTTGAAGATTGAGCCATAGTGTGTCATCTTTAAACGGATCCGTCCCCATTGACTTACATTGTAAGTCTGGACGGATCCGCACGCCTCCGCATGGCCAGGCGGACACCCGAACGCTGCAAGCAGCGTTCAGGTGTCCGCTTGCTGAGCGGAGCGGAGGCTGAACGCTGCCAGACTGATGCATTCTGAGCGGATCCGCATCCACTCAGAATGCATTAGGGCTGGACGGATGCGTTCGGGGCCGCTTGTGAGCCCCTTCAAACGGAGCTCACAAGCGGACACCCGAACGCTAGTGTGAAAGTAGCCTAAGGTTGGTGATTGGTGGTGTATTATCACACCACCGATCACCATCCTATTCCGGGTTATCGGGTCACCAGAAACCCGAATGACCCGGAAACGCAGCAAACCGCAGGTCTGAAATGACCTGCGGTTTGCTGCGATCGCCATTTCGGGGGGGGGGGTCACAGGACCCCCCCTCGGCATTGTCACAGAGTGTCTGCTGAATGATTTCAGCAGGCACTCTGTTCCGATCACAGCCCGCCGCGCGGCGGTTATGGGAAATACACAGGGTGTACCTGTAAGCCCTGTGTCCTTAAGGACTCGGACATCAGAGCTTACCTGTACGTCCTGTGTCCTTAAGAGGTTAATAAGTGACATTTTTAAAGAAACTTTTAATTTTATTCTGTTTATTTTCATATATAGAAATATTCTCTTAGATACACACAATAATTTTTATCACAATGATGAATCATCCCTTTTTTATATGTCATAATCCCCAGAAAATTGCGCCCAAATTCACAATATTTCCATCTAAATCAATTTCGTAATGATCTATGGGTGTGGGATTATATACGATTATGTATGGATGTATATCAATCGGACACGATTCCGAGCGAGTTCATGTTTTTTATGAAAATAATAATTATATATGGAAACAGGCAATAATATGAATAAACATATGCCTCGGTGTGTGTGTGTATATATATATATATATATATATATATATATATATATATATATATATATTTAAATATATCAGCTTACAGTTTTTATCTTTTTATCTTATAGCTATATAATTATTTATGTGTTTATTTAGATTTCACTATATGTATCTATTTTAGCTTGTTTGCTTGTATCTATTTATTGACCCTTATTATCATTATTATTGTCATTTTTTCATTAATTTGGAGTCCTAGACACGCACAATTGGTGGACAGGGCGTCAAACCGGCCGTGCGACTAAATATTGTCACACTGCTGGTTAGAAAAGGGGAAAAGAATTATGTCAAACTAAATGCAGTATGTATTAATACTGTAGTAAAAGCCAAATAAAACTAAACTAGACAGAAACTGTGCTGTATTTACCAGAACATGCACACATAGCAATAAGCTTGGCGTAACAGTATTTGTGGTAATATAATAGCTGCTATGGCTTACATGAAGCTGCAAACCTGAGCTGAGGTGAGAAGAATGTCCACCAGAAGGAAAGTCCTGTGAGAAAGGTTACTTCTGAGCTGAGGAGATGAGAAGACACAGGCCCAAAGCCTGAGCTGTGCGACTGGCTGCTGCTGATTCCTGCCAGGTGCATGGTTGTCATGGAGACTGTGTGTGCTCCAAATCACCTCACACAAAGCACTCCTCAAGCCATACACACAGGCCTTTGCAGTTTTGATCATATATCTCATGTGCAGGGTTTTCTAATTAAAAATAAAACATGTCCAAAGTACTGGGTTGCTTCATTTCATAAGCTATATTAGTATTCATTTTATGAGGCATAAATCTGTAGGGGCATATTCACCATGAAAGGTGACCACGTGACATGGGGCCCAACTCTGAACAACAACTGTTCCCCACATAAAACCATGGCATTTTCCTGCAGCCGCCACCAGGGGGAGATCAGTCGTAACTGTATAAATTCTTATGCACTTGGCTCCCCCTAGTGGTGGCTGCAGATTTCTCTTGTACTGTACTGTACATACTGTAGATCTGAATGCAGAGGTTTATCAATGTATTTATGACAATTATCTGGTGTAAATACATAAAGAAATATGGTGTTCAGTACCAAATTCATAAATCACCTCTTTTCTACAGAGTAAGGCTACATTCACACGTCAGTATTTTTCTATTTCCCGAATTTTTTCCGCAAAAAACGGAAACATGTATAAATTTCACAAAGCAAATAAAGTTATTTGGATTTCTTTGGAAAAAAAATTGGAAAAAAAAAGTGAATAAGTGATTTCTGTGGGCAGGATTTAATTTCCAGGAACGGATTCCACATAAAACGGATGACATACGTAATGACATACGAATGTCATCCGTTTTTTGCGGAACCATTGACTTTGTATTGTACCAGGATCTGATTTTTGCGGAAAAGAATAGGACAAGTTTTATATTTAATCGGACATGCGGAACGAAACAACGGAAACAGACAGCACACATTGTGTTGTCCGATTTTTTTCCAGGGCCCATTGAAAATGAATGGGTCCAGAACTGGTCCTGATCTGTTCCGCAAAAAACGGAACAGATCAGGAAAGAAAAAACGAACGTGTAAATGGACCCTTAGGCCTCATGCACACGACCGTTGTGTGCATCCGTGGCCGTTGTGCCATTTTCAGTTTTTTTTTCACGGACCCATTGACTTTCAATGGGTCCGTGGAAAAATCGGAAAATGCACCGTTTGGCAGCCGCATCCGTGATCCGTGTTTCCTGGCCGTGAAAAAAATATGACCTGTCCTATTTTTTTCACAGCCAACGGTTCACGGACCCATTCAAGTCAATGGGTCCGTGAAAAAACACGGATGCACACAAGATTGTCATCCGTGTCCGTGATCCGTGTCCGTTTTTTCCTATCATTTCAATGGCAAACTTGACTTAGATTTTTTTTTCATTTTTCATGTCCGTGGATCCTCCAAAAAACAAGGAAGACCCACGGACGGAAAAACGGTCACGGATCACGGACCTACGGACCCCGTTTTTGCGGACCTTAAAAAAAAACGGTCGTGTGCATGAGGCCTTAGTGTGATTTTATATTTTATTTTAAAAATTCTGCCACTTACTGAAATTTTTTTTATAAATGCAGTAGAAATCGCCCTGTGGAGGGCATGCTATTTGTGTACACCTCAGATAAGGTTCAATTTTTACAGAGCTCAAAAAACGATATATTCACATTTAAAACACAAATCACCACAGTTTTGTAATGGGGTTTTCTGTTGCTCAGTTTCTACAAATAAGGCCTCGCTCACATTTCTGTTTTTCACTGATGTGAGCTGACCGCATTTTCCACAAACAGCACACCTACCCATTAATTTTAATGTGTTTGTTCACATATCAGTATTTTTTACTATGGGTCAGTGAAAAACGTCATGGAGACACATGCACTACTTTGGTCTGTGATGTGGACCAAACATGCCTATTGAAGTCTATGGGTCCATGAAAAATCACTGACACAACACGGATGTTTTTCACTGACCACTGGTAGGAGATGATATGGATATTACCGTATTTTCGGGGCTACAAGACACACTTTTTTTTCCTCCAAAAGTGAGGAAAAAGTGGCAGTGCGTCTTATGGTCCAAATGCTAATGACCGCTTCCTGCATGCGGGAGGTGCGGGGAGGGAATCACTCGCTGGCTCTACTTACCCTTCCTGGTAAGTGTCCTGATAGCTTACAGTGCCAGGATGCTGTGTATGTAGGTGCATACTATGAGCTGACACTGTGCAATGCCAGGTCACAGTGCAGCACAGGCAGGAAGAGCAGGGATCGGTGAGTGGGTGGCAGCGCCACCTGGAGTGAGATACGTTTTTTTTTTTTTTTACTTCTGATCTGAGGTCTGACCTAAGGCTGATGAAGCTTGAGGGTCTGATGAGGATTGGGAGTCTGATCTGAGGTCGGACGAAAAAATACTATTTTATTTATTTTCCTCCTCCAAAATCTAGGTGTGTCTTATAGTCTGAAAAATATAGTAATTTTCAACAGAGCAGTGTCCATGGAATATGAATGAGGCCACACAACATGCACATGGAACAAACACGGATCCTTCACAGATGAAACATGGACCGATTTTTTCATAGACATCAAACAGACATGAAAATGTGAACAAAGCCTAATCACATTCACATCCTGTACATCGCGCAATGGGCTCCGCAGTAGAAGCTGCACTCCCGTACACCACGGACACGTTAGCTGTGTACTAGTCTACAGACTCCAAAGCACTATAGACATCTGCCTAAGGCCTCATGCACACGACAGTTTTTTTTCACGGCCCGCAAAAACGGGGTCCGTGGGTCCGTGATCCGTGACCGTTTTTTCGTCCGTGGGTCTTCCTTGATTTTTGGAGGATCCACGGACATGAAAAAAAAGTCGTTTTGGTGTCCGCCTGGCCGTGCGGAGCCAAACGGATCCGTCCTGAATTACAATGCAAGTCAATGGGGACGGATCCGTTTGATGTTGACACAATATGGTGCCATTTCAAACGGATCCGTCCCCATTGACTTTCAATGTAAAGTCTGGAGTTCTTTTATACCATCGGATTGGAGTTTTCTCCAATCCGATGGTATATTTTAACTTGAAGCGTCCCCATCACCATGGGAACGCCTCTATGTTAGAATATACTGTCGGATATGAGCTACTTCGTGAACCTCAAATCCGACAGTATATTCTAACACAGAGGCGTTCCCATGGTGATGGGGACGCTTCAGGTTAGAATACACTACAAACTTTGTACAAGACTGCCCCCTGCTGCCTGGCAGCACCCGATCTCTTACTGGGGGATATGATAGCACAATTAACCCCTTTAAGTGCGGCACCTAAAGGGGTTAATTGTACTATCATATTCCCCTGTAAGAGATAAGGGCTGCCAGGCAGCAGGGGGCAGCCCCCCCCCCTCCCCAGTTTGAATATCGTTGGTGGCACAGTGTGCCCCCCCTCCCTCCCTCTATTGTATTAAATCGTTGGTGGCACAGTGTGCCAACCACCATCGGCCCCCCTCCCTCCCTCTATTGTATTAAATCGATGGTGGCACAGTGTGCCAACCACCATCGGCCCCCCTCCCTCTATTGTATTAAATCGTTGGTGGCACAGTGTGCCAACCACCATCGCCCCCCCCTCCCTCCCTCTATAGCAGTAACATTGGTGGCAGTGCGCGGTCTCAACAGTAGAAGATTCATACTTACCTGCTTCTTGCTGCTGCGACGTCTGTGTCCGGCCGGGAGCTCCTCCTACTGGTAAGTGAAAGGTCTGTGCGGCGCATTGCTAAAGAACTGTCACTTACCAGTAGGAGGAGCTCCCGGCCGGACACAGACATCGCAGCAGCAAGAAGAAGGTAAGTATGAATCTTCTACTGTTGAGACCGCACACTGCCACCAATGTTACTGCTATAGAGGGGGGGGGGGGGGGCGATGGTGGTTGGCACACTGTGCCACCAACGATTTAATACAATAGAGGGAGGGAGGGGGGCCGATGGTGGTTGGCACACTGTGCCACCAACGATTTAATACAATAGAGGGAGGGAGGGGGGGCGATGGTGGTTGGCACACTGTGCCACCAACGATTTAATACAATAGAGGGAGGGAGGGGGGGCGATGGTGGGGGCACACTGTGCCACCAACGATATTCAAACTGGGGAGGGGGGGGGGTCTGCCCCCTGCTGCCTGGCAGCCCTGATCTCTTACAGGGGGATATGATGCCGCACCTGAAGGGGTTAATTGTGCTATCATATCCCCCTGTAAGAGATCGGGTGCTGCCAGGCAGCAGGGGGCAGTCTTGTACCAAGTTTGCAGTGTATTCTAACTAGAAGCGTCCCCATCACCATGGGAACGCTTCTGTGTTAGAATATACTGTCGGAAATGAGTTTTCACGGAGTGAAAACTTAGATCAGAAAAAGCTTTTATGCAGACGGATCTTCGGATCCGTCTGTATGAAAGCAACCTACGGCCACGGATCACGGACACGGATGCCAATCTTGTGTGCATCCGTGTTCTTTCACAGACCCATTGACTTGAATGGGTCCGTGAACCGTTGTCCGTCAAAAAAATAGGACAGGTCATATTTTTTTGACGGACAGGATACACGGATCACGGCCTCGGCTGCAAAACGGTGCATTTTCCGATTTTTCCACGGACCCATTGAAAGTCAATGGGTCCGCGAAAAAAAACGGAAAACGGCACAACGGCCACGGATGCACACAACGGTCGTGTGCATGAGGCCTAAGACATGTTTATGGATTCTTTTTTTTTACTAAAAACACTTAAAATTTATTTTATTAAATGGTATTTAATTTTTCTAGTCCTACACGGTGTGTTCCACTAAATTGCAAAGCGGAGGTGGACGCATTAATACAGTCATGTGAATGCACCCTAAAGAAGTTTTTACACCAACCAGCCAAACATTAACCCACCTGCATAATATTGGGTAGGCGCCCCTTGTGTGGCAAAACAGCTCTGATCCTTTGAAGCATGGACTCCATTAGGGAGAAATCAGGGCTCCAGACCAAAAAAAAAAAAAAAACTACTAGCCATTGGCTCCCTGATCTGAAAAATTTAGGAGCCAAATTAAATTTTTAGTCGCCAAATCGAAACCGAATGAAAATTTTGGTATCGTGACAACGCTACTCCGATCAGATCGGCGTAGGGTTGTTTCAATACCAAAATTTTGATTCGCTTTCGTCACCATAAAAAAGTATTGCGATACTCAATACCACGCAAAAAAGCAGCGTGCATTTCGCATTTTATGAAACGTTCGGCCCATAATAGAACAGTCCTATCCTATTTTTTGGGCTGACAAGGTGACAAAAAAATGGCGAATGCTCACCGCATAGGAGATATTTTTTTATAATTTAATAGTTTGGACTTTTCGGACACAGCGCTATGTAATTGTAATATGTTTATTTATTGTATATATTTTTTATATGTAAAATTGGGAAAGGGGGGATTTAAACGTAATATTTTTGGGTACTTTCACACTAGCGTTTTTCTTTTTCGGTATAGAGTTCCGTCACAGGGGCTCTATACCGGAAAAGAACTGATCAGGCATATCCCCATGCAATCTGATTGGAGAGTAATCCGTCCAGGATGCATCAGGATGTCTTCAGTTCAGTCATTTTGACTGATCAGGCAAAAGGTAAAACAGCAGCATGCTACGGTTTTATCTCCGGCGAAAAAAAACTGAAGACTTGCCTGAATGCCGGATCCGGCATTTTTCCCCATAGGAACGTATTAGTGCCAGATCCGGCATTCAAAATACCGGAATGCAGGATCCGTCCTTCCGGTCTGCGCATGCCGGTAAAAATATGTAAAAAGATACAAGACGGATCCGTCTGTCTGCATGACAAGCGGAGAGATGGATTCATTCTTGCAATGCATTTGTGAGATGGATCTGCATCCGGATGCATCTCATAAATGCTTTCAGTCACATCAAGATTGGCGGATCTGGCAGGCAGTTCTGACAACGGAACTGCCTGCCGGATCACACTGCCGCAAGTGTGAAAGTAGCCTTAGTGTTTGTGTTTTATTTTTACTTACTATTAGCCCCCTTAGGGGCCGGAACCCTTGTCCTATTCACCCTTAGGCCCCTTTCACATGGGTGAGATTTCTGCGCGGGTGCAATGCGTGAGGTGAACGCATTGCACCCGCACTGAATCCGGACCCATTCACTTCTATGGGGCTGTGCAGATGAGCGGTGATTTTCACGCATTACTTGTGCGTTGCGTGAAAATCGCAGCATGCTCTATGTTGTGCGTTTTCATGCAACGCAGGCCCCATAGAAGTTAATGGGGCTGCGTGAAAATCGCATTGTATCCGCAAGAAAGTGCGGATGCGGTGCGATTTTCACGCTTGGTTGCTAAGATGAAAGTCTATTCACTGTGTTATTTTCCCTTATAACATGGTTATAAGCGAAAATAATAGCATTCTGAATACAGAATGCATAGTAGAAGGTCAATATAATAAACATTATATACACCCCAGTATAATAAACATTGGTGGCGCAGTGCGCCCCCCCCAGTATAATAAACATTGAGTGCGCCCCCCCCAGTATAATAAACATTGAGTGCTCCCCCCCCAATATAATAAACATTGAGTGCGCCCCCCCCCAGTATAATAAACATTGAGTGCCCCCCCCCCAGTATAATAAACATTGGTGGTGCAGTGGGCAGTGCCAATGAGGGTTAAAAAAATAAATAAAAATTAACTCACCTCCTCCAACTGATTGCGTAGATTCCGGTGTAGCGTTACATTACCCTACCTCCTGAATTCCCGTCGCACTGCTAATGACGTGAGGAGGCGTTCCTGAGTTTTGACGATCTGCGCATGCGCAAACCGACAGTTTATGGAAAATTTCAGCGGAGTTCAGCTTCACACCGGGACGAGTTAGCCGTAATATTTCCCTACTGAGGCTCTCCTGCGCATGCGCAGTGTCCTGGTGTAAAGCTGAACTCCGCTGAGATTTTCCATAAACTGTCGGTTTGCGCATGCGTAAATCGTCAAAACTCAGGAACGTCTCCTCACGTCATTAGCAGTGCGACAGGAAGTAGGAAAATCTCACAAGGTAGGGTAGTATAACGCTACACCGGTCTCCTGTTCTTTCTTTAGGACCTGTGGTGACATCACTGTGGTCATCACATGCTACATCATATGATCCATCACCATGGTAATGGACCATGTGATTAGCTCAGTGACGTCACAACAGGTCCTGAAGAAAGCACAGGAGACCGGCAGCTGCGCGATCAATTGGAGGAGGCGAGTTAATTTTTTATTTATTTTTTTAACCCTCATTGGCACTTCCCACTGCGCCACCAATGTTTATTATACTGGGGGGGCACACTCAATGTTTATTATACTGGGGGGGGGCGCTCTCAATGTTTATTATACTGGGGGGGGGGGGGGCGCTCTCAATGTTTATTATACTGGGGTGTTTGGGGGGGCGGCGCACTGCGCCATCAATGAAGATAACTGACGTGTTAATAAAAATACAGGAGGCGGGTGCCGGAATGAAATAGCCTGCACCGACCTATATGACAGGGGGCTGCGATCAGCAGCAGTTAACCCCTCAGGTGCCGCTCCCTGTCATAGAGGTCGGATGCCGGCTATTTGATTCCGGCACCGCCCTCCTGTATTTGTATTAACACGTCAGTTATCTTCATTGGTGGCGCAGTGGCCACACGACCATTTTGGTCGCCATCTGGAGCCCTGGAAATGCTGCGATATAGGGAGTATTTGGTCTGCATTAAGGTTTAGGTAGGTGGTATGGGTCAGTGCAGTGGCGTTGCTAGGGCTGGTGTCACCCGGTGCGGTAGAAAATGGTGTCACCCCCCCACCCTCCGAAGCAATAATTTTTTAGCCATATATGGGGGCTATGGTGGTGCTACTGCCATAGGGGGCATCCATTAGCTCAGCAGACCCCCCCCTAGCAGTCAGAGCCTGGTCTGGGGAGGGGCACTTCCACATTATTTTCTGTCCGCTGCCACAAAACAATGGTGCTTATAGAACAGACTACACAGTGGGTCAGTGCCATCCATATTAGTGCCAGGACTCAAGGTTTCCAAACAAAACATTGCACAGGGCATCACACTGGTTTATTCAGCTCACCTTCTTCCCACAATGCACCCTAAATAAGCTACGCACATGAATCTGTAAGGACACTATTTAAAGAAAACAAATGTGACCAAGCCACCTTCTTGCATTGCACCATGGTCCAGTTTCAAAGCTCAAGTGGCCATTATAGTCGCTTTTGGTGGGGACAGCAGGTGGACTGGTCTGCAGCCCCATACATTCAAGCGGTGATGCACTATGTTCGCACATATACAGTCCTGATTAAAAGTTTAAGACCACTTGAAAAATGGCAAAAAATCCTATTTAGCATGGCTGGATCTTAACAAGGTTCCAAGTAGAGCTTCAACATGCAACAAGAAGAAATGGGAGTGAGATAACATTTTTTGAGCATTCAATTTAATGAAAACAACGAATAAACTGAAACAGGCTGTTTTTCAGCTGATCAAAAGTTTAGGACCACATGCCTTTAAAAGGCCAAATCTGCGCAAAGATGTGGATTCAATGTCCTTTTCTGGCAGGTAGTCACGTGTTGTGATGGCAAAGGCAAAAAAACTCTCCCTTTTTGAATGTGGTCGGGTTGTTTAACTGCATAAGCAGGGTCTCTCACAGCACGCCATCGCTGCTGAGGTGGGACACAGTAAGAAAGTCATTTGGAATTTCTTAAATGATCCTGAGGGATATGGAACAAAAAAAGTCAAGTGGAAGACCCAAAAAAGATTCACCAGCACTGACCTGGTGGATCCAGTTGGCTGTCTGTCAAGACATTGGAAAAATCCTCAACCCAAATTAAGGACCTTACTGGTGCTGATTGCAGCCCCATAACCATCAGACGCCATCTGAGACTGAAGGGCTTCAAAAACAAAAACAACATCTTCAAAGACCTTGTCTCCTTGAACGCCACAGAGATGCTCGTTTGGACTTTGCAAGAGAGCACCAAACATGGGACAGGTGGAAGAAAGTTTTATTCTCTGATGAGAAAATTGTTTTAACCTTGATGGTCCTGATGGTTTCCAACGTTACTGGCATGACAAGCAGATCCCACCTGAGATGTTTTCTACGTGCCACAGTGGAGGGGGCACCATAATGGTCTGGGGTGCTTTTTTCTTCAGTGGAACAATGAAGCTTCAGGAAGAGCAAGGGGGTCAAACGGCCACTGGCTATGTCCAGATGTTGCAGAGAGCATTCCTCATTAATGAGGGCCCTCGTCTGTGTGGTAACGACTGGGTTTTTCAACAGGACAACTCTCCAGTACACAATGCCCGCAGGACAAGGGACTTCGTCCAGGAAAATAACATCACTCTTTTGGCCCATCCTGCGTGTTCCCCTGATCTAAATCCAATTGAGAACCTTTGAGGATGGATGGCAAGGGAAGTTAACAAAAAAAGGACAACAGTTCCAGACAGTAGATGGGCTTTGTGCGGCCGTCTTCACCACTTGGAGAAATTTTCCCACTCACCTCATGGAAACGCTTGCATCAAGCATGCCGAAACCAATTTTTGAAGTGATCAACAATAACGGCGGAGCTACTCATTACTGAGTTCATGTTTGCAAGTTGGACTTCTGTTTTGGAGGTGTGGTCCTAAACTTTTGATCAGCTGAAAAACAGCCTGTTTCAGTTTGTTGTTTTCATTAAATTGAATGCTCATAAAATGTTTTGTCTCACTCCCATTTCTTCTTGTTGCATGTTGAAGCTCTACTTGGAACCTTGTTAAGATCCAGCCATGCTAATTATGATTTTTCAAGTTGTCTTAAACTTTTGATCAGGCCTATAGATCTACTAGGTGATAACTTTCAGCTTGGTAGTCCTACCGCTGGGATCCCCACCGATCAAAAGAACAGGGGCCCTGTGCAGTGTGAAAATGTTGGTGTTTGAAATGAACAGCTTAAGTATACACCAGAGGTGGCTTAGCAACAGGACTCACCATTGACAATGGAGACCCAAATCTCACTGCTTCTATGGAGAATTGGAGTCACCTTGGTGCATGACTGCTGGTTAAAAAGTTAGGTTTAAAGGGGTTTCTGAGACTTCTCTACTGATTACCTTTCCTCTGCATAAGTCCTCAATATCTGATCAGTGGGGGGGGGTCTGACACCCGGGCCCCCTGCCAATCTGCTGCTTGCAGTAGAGCCGTGGGCTTGTCTCTGCTCACCAAGCACAGCACCGTCAATTTGATACTGGCTGTGCTTGGTATCGCAGCTCAGCCCTATTCACTTTAATGGGGCTGAGCTGCGCCTAGGCCATGTGGCATCACATGACCTAGGCATAGCTGCGAGAAGACTGTGGTGCTACTGCGAGCACCAATGCCTCTTCAAACAGCTGATCAGCAGGGCTCCCGGTTACCACCACAGATCAGATACTGATCTATCCTCTGGATAGATCAGGAGAAAGTCTTGGACACCACTAATTTCAATTTGAGTCTTACAAACGTGAACTAGAAAGAAAAAAGAAAAAAACACAAAACACACATCACATCTTAACTATGAAGTCATTTTATTATTTTTGTCTAAAATATTAAATTTAGGGCATAGTGAATCCAGCCATAAAGGGGCTTTGGAAAATGTTGCACAACCTAGCTGTCCTGCACTGGTACAGCTTGACTTTGCAAGGATTCTCAGGGGTACAAGCATAAAGTCAGTTGCCATTTCATCTCTGCTGGTCAACAAAATGTAACAAAAGTTTTTAACATAAGTTTCATTACTGATCTAAAAACATTGTCCCCTATAGCATAAACAGAACACAAAAAAAAGAAATCACTATATTACAAAACAAAACACCCTCTACTGCCCGCTGTACACAACCATCCGACGCTTATTTCCCTGCTTGCTGAGCCTGTCGACGAAGGAGGACATAAATCTTCTCTTTGATCCAATCTTTGTTATAGGGCTGATATGTCTGAGTGTCGGCCCGATACCTGCAGGGGAATGTCACAGAAGCATTTTATTAAATGAAAAATTATGGATCAGTATCAACACGTGGCAGATGTATTGTCTGCTGAAATTGGCCCTGTTCCAGATTTTTTATTCCTCAGTTCATAAGTCAGTGTGGCTGGTTGAAATGGTGTGGATAGGCCCATGGCAGTAACATGCGAGTGCACCTAGACACCGTAGTAAAATGCACCAAAATGTGAATTTTTTTCTTTTAACAAATTTGAGTATATAGTTAGTTATTCAGGAATCTACTGTGACTAGCCCAAACAGGCCGAGTGGCTTTAGATAGCTACCGCAGACAAATGTGTCTAACCCTTCACCACCTTCATTATCCAGCCTGATCCCCTGTGATAAATCTGGTGCAGACCTAGACAGCCGGTCTAAGCTTAGGCCAGCAATAGGATTATTATGTGTGCTCCACTCATCTCTCAGGCATTCAAAATGGATTCCTTGCGGTCAGTATTTGTCTGCAAAATTAAAGGGGTTTTCTGAGACTTTTCTATTGATGACCTATTCTCTGGATAGCAGATCAGCGGCGATCGCAGGTGTCAGACCCCCACCGATGAGATACTGATGACCTAGGTTACTGAGGATAGGTCATTAGTAGAAAAGTCATTGAAAACCCCCTTAACTCATGCCTTACCTTATAACTGCATCAGATAAAAAAATATACATATCAGACAGCTCTATATTCAGAATTAGTTGGAGGGAAAATAGGTCATCCGATAGGTGGGGAGTCTGATGTCCGGCACCTTGCCGATTAGCTGTTTGAAGAGGCTCCAGTGACTGCTGTACCCTCTTCCTATGCCAGTGACATCACGTTCATTGGTCACGCGGCTTAGGGACAGCTCAGTCTCATTTAGCGGGGTTGTATGAGTTACAGAAAACATTTTAAAAACAAAAAATACACTCTGCAAACCTGATGGTCAGGAATATATACATTAGATTAGATAAGTCAGGTCTAGCAAAAGAAAAATGCTACCCAGCACTGCTCTGGCCCCCTTTGTTTACATGCAGTTGCAGAGCTCTGGGAGTGTGAAACATTCTGACGTTCTTCTCATGAATATTTGTGGGTGTCAGTTAAGACTACCTTCTCCTCCTGCCCAGTCTTGGTTCTCTTTGCTGACAGATCCATCTTCTCATGCTGCAGCTCTTCCCAGTATTTACTGACCTCTCAGACATGCTTTTTTCTGGCCATTTACATCTTGCCGCTGCTTCCATTTATACAGGCAAAGGATTTCACCTGTTCCAGTCCCGTAAACCACCCACCTTCTTAGCTTTCATTGTGACTGGAATGCCTCTTCTGTTTCTTGGGTTATAAAAGCTAATGCGAAGCCATTCTGCCTCCAGTAACGTGCAGGGAGTGAGGCCTTGTGCCAACAATCTCCGCCCACTTCTCAAACCTCAGTTCTGATGTTCCTATGGCCCATACAGTCTCTATGAGGATGCCTTCTGAATGGACATGCCTGACACATACAAATAATAACTGACAACCTCTCTAAATGAATAGGGCAGAGTTGCAATACCATGCACAGCTGTTATTCCAAGTACAGCACTGTGCTTGGTAGACAGAGGAGGTCGAAGACTCAAAAAGCTGATTGTGGAGGTGCTGGGTCTCGGACCCCATCAGAAACGGATGTCCTATTCTATTCTGAGTGTAAAAAAGCCACTGGAAGGGTCTTTGAATAAATAAATAAAAATATATACATATACACACACACACACACTCACACACACACACCAAAAGTTTGGACACCTTCTCATTCAAAGAGTTTTCTTTATTTTCATGACTGAAAATTGTAGATTCACACTGAAGGCATCAAAACTATGAATTAACACATGTGGCATTATATACATAACAGAAAAGTGTGAAACTGAAAATATGTCATATTCTAGGTTCTTCAAAGTAGCCACCTTTTGCTTTGATTACTGCTTTGCATTCTCTTGATGAGCTTTAAGAGGTAGTCATCTGAAATGGTCTTCCAATAGTCTTGAAGGAGTTCCCAGAGATGCTTAGCACTTGTTGGCCCTTTTGCCTTCACTCTGCGGTCCAGCTCACCCCAAACCATCTCGATTGGGTTCAGGTCCGGTGACTGTGGAGGCCAGGTCATCTGGCGCAGCACCCCATCACTCTCCTTCATGGTCAAATAGCCCTTACACAGCCTGGAGGTGTGTTTGGGGTCATTGTCCTGTTAAAAAAATAAATGATGGTCCAACTAAACGCAAACCGGATGGAATAGCATGCCACTGCAAGATGCTGTGGTAGCCATGCTAGTTCTGTATGCTTTCAATTTTGAATAAATCCCCAACAGTGTCACCAGCAAAGCACCCCCACACCATCACACCTCCTCCTCCATGCTTCACGGTGGGAACCAGGCATGTAGAGTCCATCCGTTCACCTTTTCTGTGTCGTACAAAGACACGGTGGTTGGAACCAAAGACCTCAAATTTGGACTCATCAGACCAAAGCACAGATTTCCACTGGTTTAATGTCCATTCCTTGTGTTCTTTAGCCCAAACAAGTCTCTTCTGCTTGTTGCCTGTCCTTAGCAGTGGTTTCCTAGCAGATATTCTACCATGAAGGCCTGATTCACACAGTCTCCTCTTAACAGTTGTTCTAGAGATGTGTCTGCTGCTAGAACTCTGTGTGGCATTGATCTGGTCTCTAATCTGAGCTGCTGTTAACCTGCGATTTCTGAGGCTGGTGACTCGGATGAACTTATCCTCAGCAGCAGAGGTGACTCTTGGTCTTCCTTTCCTGGGGCGGTCCGCATGTGAGCCAGTTTCTTTGTAGCGCTTGATGGTTTTTGTAACTGCACTTGGGGACACTTTCAAAGTTTTCCCAATTTTTCAGAGTGACCTTCATTTCTTAAAGTAATGATGGCCACTCGTTTTTCTTTACTTAGCTGCTTTTTTCTTGCCATAATACAAATTCTAACAGTCTATTCAGTAGGACTATCAGCTGTGTATCCACCTGACTTCTCCACAACGCAACTGATGGTCCCAACCCCATTTATAAGGCAAGAAATCCCACTTATTAAACCTGACAGGGCACACCTGTGAAGTGAAAACCATTTCAGGTGACTACCTCGAAGCTCATCAAGAGAATGCCAAGAGTGTGCAAAGCAGTAATCAAAGCAAAAGGTGGCTACTTTGAAGAACCTAGAATATGACATTTTCAGTCGTTTCACACTTTTCTGTTATGTATATAATGCCACATGTGTTAATTCATAGTTTTGATGCCTTCAGTGTGAATCTACAATTTTCAGTCATGAAAATAAAGAAAACTCTTTAAAATGAGAAGATATGGAACTCCCACTGGTTCACAAGAACTGTCTGGTGTGCCCCCCTCCATGGATGGAGCAGCAGTTGTCAGCTTCATCTCTATGAGAATGAGAGATCACTCAGTACCATGATCTCCTGCAGACCCACAGAGATGAACTGAGAGCTAGTGTGTATATTTCTGATGTAGCGGGACTCAATGCATATAAAACACACTTGTATAGTATTTACTCAGCATCTTATGACGATTTATCATATATGAAGTGATATGATTCTATACTTACACTAGACAGCTAAGGTCTGCTAGGTCATCAATGAAGTCAAAGAGCTGACTGATATCATATGTGATGGATGGGCTGTTAGGATTCATTCTCTTTAAATGTTCTTCATACATCTTACAAACTCCTGTACAATAGAAGAAAGGTTAGCAATGAGAAATAGGAACATTATCTTGGTAATTCTTCCTGAGAACCAGATGTTAAAGGGGTATTACCATGTTGAGCATATCGATAGTATATGCTTAGTGTCTAATAAGTGTGTGTACCACCTCTGGGATCTGCAACTATGCTTAGAACGGAGCCTGCGGAAGTCCAACTGAAAGTAAAGGGAAGCACAGTGCGCAAGTGTGGCCACAGCTCCATTCACTTCTATGGGGCTGATACAAATGTCCAAGCCAGTGCTGCCATAGGAATGAGAGGAGGGCAGCTGTACATGTGCGGTGCGCCCTCCAGCACTTTGCAGGTTCTAGGTGCCAGAGGTGGGACCCACGCCTATCAGACATTGGTGGCATATCCTAGCAATATGCTCCAAGATGGGAATAGCCCTTAAACCTGCTGTCCCAAAAAGCAGCTATCCTAGGTCAGACAGCTGATACTTGTAGATGAAAAAGACATGCTTAAAAAACATCAAATATATTTAACAGCATGTGAACACAGTTACTTGACTAAATGTTTTAAGCCCTTCCAGACTACCAGGAGTGGTACAGGGCTGCTGCACACTTGTTCCTATGGAGAACAGTGCAATTCTAAATTTAGCCTTCAATGCTAAATGATTGCTTGTTTTAGTTCCCTAGAGATGCGGAGAATAAAAGTAACAGGTCAATTTTACAGCATAGGAAACGGTGTAAAAAAGCATAAAACTGTGGTGGAATGGCTTCCCACCACATTGTATGCAACCATAAGTGATGCCATTAGAAAGCAAGTCTTTCCCCACAAAACAATAAGTCCTCATATGGCTGTGAATGAAAAAATTAAAAAGTTATGGCTTTGGGAGGGCTGGGAGTAAAAAACTGACGGAAAATCACCAGGTCTTGAAAGGGTTAAAACCTGAAATACCACAGCAGGTCTGCAAGGAAGAAAATAGCTCCTCCGCACAGGTGACAGAACTGTCAATACCTGGGATAACCCATGGCCAGGCATGGCTTCTTTTTTGGAAGGAAATGGCCATGTTTTTCTAACGGGGGCGCTTTTATCATCAGCGTAACGGATCATTTTTTGGTAGGTTTAAAGGTGTATACTGAATCACGCATCAGCCTGATAATCACTCAGTAATTCAAGTAAAAACTCCAACAGGGCTGATTAACGCTAGATCAATTGGCCGGAACATTTGAAATAAGATAGTTTTTCACAAAGATGTAATTTCAGCCCCCAAATGAAGAAGCTAAATGAATTTTGTCATCATTTGGCTGCCATTTTATTTTCACCTACTGTAATGTTGGATAGAGAGAACCTAAAGATCCTTGTACAATATGGTAGTTATTTAAAAAAAAAAACTTGAGTATTTCCTGCACTATAAGACATGCTTTTCCCCCCAAAAGTCCAACAGGGTAGTGCAATGTAAGGTCACAATGCAAAGGCGCGTCGGCAGGAAGAGCTGGATCTGAGTGGCGGGGATGTCTGGAGCAGGCCAGGTAAGCTGAAGGCCTGCGGTCTGTTCAGGAACAGGGATGTGATTTGGGGGACTGATCTGAGGTCTTATTTTCCTCCTCTAAAACCTAGGTGTGTCTTATGGTGTGGGAAATATACTTCATACCTTCCATGCATTCGTTGACAGATTCATAATCTGCATATGTTCTTCCTTCAGGCCTCTTTGTAGGCTGGACCAGCAAGATAGTGTGAGACTAGAAGAGAAAGATATAAATTATCACCATTTATAATAAATATTAAATCCACATACCCAGACTGTTTAATATGTTACCAAAATTATGTCAACTGTAAGCTTTACATGATAAAGGTAAGGGGGTTATAGAGATTAAAAGTGTTGTGTGAACATAGCCCCTAAAATTTAACTTTCGTTTAAAGCTAAATTATCAAAAGACCTGATGGTGGGAGCCCAGATGCCAAGACCCCCATCAATCCGCTTCTCTCTCCATACTAGCTGAAGACCGGCTCAGACTTTCTATGGTAAAGACTGTTCTGGGCTGAGCTCTTCTGCCTCCTCATTCTGGTGATGAGCAGAGCTCTTCGCACCTGGATCACTACAGGTATAATTGATGGCCTGTAGGTACGACGCCATCAATATATAAGCAAGTGTGGCTCCAAGTGCTGGGATCTCCAAGGGTCACAACAATGACTGTTCTTCTGTGCACTGGCATCTGGGTATACCCGATCAGTCACAATCGCTTTAACGGGGCTTAAAGGGAACCCGTCACCTAGAAAACACATATTGAACCGCTAGCCGTAACTTGTTGCAGCCTGTAGCACAATTATAAAGTTGTTTTTGCTGTACATTGTGCCAAAAGTCTGGGGGAAAAAAGGACTTATTCAACTAGCGGCATCTTGAAGGGGGTAGCAGCCTTCTCACCTGAAATCAAGCTCCCTTTCCCGTCCATTAGCATTTGATTTATAGGATTTCCCATTCCTTCGATACATGATGTTTGAACATAGTCTTGCACAAGCGCCGTGTCACCGCACCTGCGCACTGTTCCCCTCAGCTGTGAGGTAGTTTTCAGAGGCTCAATGCTCAGGCACTCATACAAAAGAGCCTGTGCGAGACTAAGTTAGAGCCTGGCAGTGAAGGAATTGGACATCCTATAAGACTGTAAGGGGCGGAGGCGCTCTTGACTTCAGGCGAGAAAGCCGCTGCCTCCTTGATTCAAGGCTATGGTTTACATAGTCGGGCCAGTGGAATAGAAGTCTTTTTTTCAGACTTTTGGTGCATCGTAAGGTAGACAGGCAACTTTATATTCATGCTACAGACTGCAATAAGGTTTAATGTGGTAATAGGCCTAGTAAAAGCCAAAGGGGCAGCAGGACTCCACTGAGAATTACATCCTCTTCTTTCTTGGGGGGTATGGGGTCCTGACGGTCAAAAACACACCTATCAACATGGCCCAACAATATTATGATCAATCATGATTGCGATGGAACTGCTTCAAGATCTATAGTGAACCTCTATGTCCTTAACCAGTGTAACTCCTGCTTAGAAAAAAAGTTACAATCAACCAGGGGTTGAAGTGGTAGAGAAGTCCCCAGATTGTCCCTTTGCTGGTCTTTGAATACCTGTATCCTACGCCAGCTGAGGTTTTTTTCCTCTTAAAATTAAGGGGTACAAGGCATTTAAAGGGTTATTCCACACCATAAGGAACATGTATTAACCCAATGGGAGTCCAATCACAACAGCAGGTCCCTCCAAAAGGAATGAGTCGAACATCTCCGCCCCATTCATCTCTATGGCTGGGTGCAGGCGCTCTTCTGTCTCTGGCAGGCCCATAATAATGAATGCTCAGCCTGCTGGCACATTAATGACTTATTACCGGCATAGGTCATCAGTATCTGATCAGTGGTGGTCCGACACCCTCCCTGATTAGCTGCGGCCTCCTCACAGCTCACCAAGCACAGCGCTGGCCATTGTATAGGTCATCAGTGTCAGGCCCGCATTTATTTTGGAAGTCCAAATGGGGTACAAGACCCCTATTCTCTGTCCCCAAAAATGTAAAGTTATCCCCTATCCTACCCCTTTAAGGCTTCCCTAAGACCCCTCCATCAGCTTTCATTGCTGCAGTAAATAAGCCACAAACAGCGCATGGGTGTGCTCGGTCTGTCTCCATTTCAGATAAGGTGATTCAGCACAGTAGCTTCTGGATAAAATCCACAGGTATAATCAAAAAGATAAAATGACACCATGTAACAAGGGCGCGTGCCAGGCCTACTCGTTTCTTAACCGCAGCCATGACTAAAAAATGCTAAATTGAAAACACGTAGGGCGTTCTATCAGGGCGGTGTTACAGGGTGTTATTTTATCTTTGGAGCTCTCCATTTTGGCACATACAGGGCTTGTACCCTCGATACATACAGTAGGGTAACAAGGAGGCATCACAAATTACAATGCTAGGCTTCATAAAGTTATGGCTCTAGCTGCCTACAGCCACCACTAGGGGGAGCTGCCAACTTAGTACATGTCCCTTCTAAACCCATAGTAGCTAGAGATAGAAATGCTGGGTATACTGGCTCCAAAATGGCCCCCTACTTAAAAAGCTCCTCTGGGATGTAGCACAAGAGCGCCTGCCTGGCCTACGCATTTCAGACCTTAATCACTGCCGTGGTTAAGAAAAGCAAAATTGAATATAGGCCGGGCTTGCAGGGCGTCGTTTCATCTTTGGAGCTCTCCATGTGGACAGAGAGGGTCCTGCAGGGACAACCCCTCTAACCTACCGCAGGTGTACATATGGAGAAAGGGAATCACCGCCAGACCAGGCGCTAACTAAAGCCAGCCATGGCAGAGGCCTCACCCCAACCCCCCAGGTCTTGGGCGCTCGCCCCGTGCACATGGAACACACAGTGCGGCGCACAGCACGCCGGGAACACGTCCCTCCCGGTAACAGGTGTACCGGTAAGGTAAAGCGCGAACCGTCTCCGTACTCACCATCTCCAGGCTCTGCACGAAAACACAAACCAACCGTAACTCAGACCGGAAGGACTCTCTGCAAGTTCCGGCGAAAATGAGGCCGTAGGTAATAGCCAGAACCGGAAGTGACGATGTGTGACGTCACCACGTTTTCATCTCGCGATACTTCCCAGGAGGCAAGGGGGTGGATAGCTTATTTTATCGGTATACATTGTACTCAATATACACAGTACAGTTCGGTAACGAGGAGGAGGCACGGAGTCACGATTTGCAATGCTAGGCTGACTAGGCTTTATAAAGTTACGGTTCTAGCTGCCTACAGCCACCACTAGGGGGAGCTGTCAACTTATTACATGTCCCTTCTAAATCCATAGAGGCTAGTGGTTGGAATTCTGGTGATATTGGCTCCAAAATGGCCCCTATTTAACCCTTAGGATACCAGAGGTTTTTCGTTTTTCCTTGAACGGTCACATAGCTGTATGAGGGCTTTTCTTTGCGGGACAAGTTGTACTTTCTAATGCCACCATTAATTATGGAATACAGTGTTTTTGGAAGCGGTAAAAAAATTCCACATGAGGTGAAATTAGAAAAAAACCTGCAATTCCTTTACTGTTTTACAGGGTTTTGTTCCCATGGCGTTCCGTTTGCGGCAAAACTGAGCATGCCATTTATCCTCTGGGTCAGTACGATTACAAAGATTACCGCATATGTAAAGTTTTTTTTTATGTCTAAATAGTGTAAAAATAAATGTAAACTTTGAAAAAAAATATTTTTTTTTTACATTACCATACGCTGACCGCCATAACATTTTCTTCGTCGTATTGGCAAATACAATATTTTTATATTCGGCTGCTGATACCTAATATTTTTTGCTATTTACTATAGGTATTTATTTTTTTATTATACGGAAAGATTTAAACTTATATTTTTTAACAGTTTTTTTACCTTTTTGTAATGATTTTGAAGCTTGTAGTTAAGCCTACAAAATATATTTTTTTAATTTTGAACAATCATGTATTTTTAAAATGACTTTATTACTGTCTATTGCTCATTTCCTATATTGTCCTGCCTCCTGGTGGCCAAAATAAAAATTGCAGATTGAATGCCCTCCGCCTCTTCAGCGAGGCTGAAGCGCTTTTTAATCAATTTCTGGAATGCTCACTGGTCACAGAGGATGCCGTTAACACCCCCGGAAGCGAGCATCTGGGTTTTTGCGCATTTAGATGCCGTGATCTCACTTGATAACGGCATCTAAAGGTTTTAATTACCGCCATCGGCATTATTGCTGGTCGCGATAATTAGCTGCAGGTCTCTGCTGTTTCAAACAGCGGCCATGACACCTGCTGCTTGTGCATGTACGGCGCTGGTACCGAAAGGGTTAAAAGGATTTTCTGGGTTTTACATATCGATGACCTATGCTCCGGATAGGTTATCAATCTGAGATTGGCGAGGGTCTGACACCTGGCACCCTTACTGATCAACTGTTTGTGGAAGCCATAGTTCTCCCATGAGTGCTGCTGCCTCCTCGCATCTTCCCACCAAAGTTTACTAGCACCGGTGGTATTGCAGATCAGCCCCATTCATTTAAATGCACCATGTAACGGAGAAAAGTGGCCTCACGTGGTCTAGGAAGAGGCCTGAGCACTCGTGGCATGCCACTGCCTCTTCATACAGCCAATAGTTGGGAGCCCCGAGAGTCAGACCCTCCGCTGATATTTAATGACCTATTCTGAGGACAGGCCATCAACATCAAAAATCCCGAAGAACCCCTTTAATACAGTTAGGCCCCTTTCACACGGGTGTCACAGAAGAGGTCCGGATGCGTTGGGGGAAACCCAGGCCAGTGCGCACGCAATTTCTGTCAGTTTTGTATGCGGTTGCGTTGTTCAGTTTTTTCCGCGCGAGTGCAAAGCGTTTTAATGTGTTTTGCACGTGCGTGATAAAAAACTGAATGTTGCTACCCAGACCCGAACTCGGACTTCTTCACTGAAGTTTGGGTTCGGTGTTCTGTAGGTTTGATTATTTTCCATTATAACATGATTATAATGGAAAATAATAGCATTCTTAATACAGAATGCTAAGTAAAATGACCATTGAGGGTTAAAAAATAAATAAATTACCTCATCCACTTGATTGCGCACCCGTTATCGTCTTCTTTCTTTTTCTTGCAGGACCTGCGCTGACGTTATCGCGCTCACCACGTGGTGACCGCGATGACGTCAGCACAGCAGGTCTTGCAAGAAGAAAGAAGACAATAACGGCTGCGCAATCAAGTGGATGAGGTGAGTATTTTTTATTTTTTACCCCCTCAATGGACCTTTTACTTAGCATTCTGTATTAAAGAATGCTATTATTTTCCATTATAACCATGTTATAATGGAAAATAATAAAGTAAATGGACTTTAATGGGGTCCCGGGGCTCATCCCTATTTATTCACATCATCTCCTTAGCAACCATCTGAGAAAATTGCATTGCACTTGCGGATGCAATGCGATTTTCACGCAGCCCCATTCACTTCTGCAGAATATAGAACATGTGTGAACACAAGTGATGCGTGAAAATCACTGTTCATGTGCACAGCCCCATAGAAAAGAATAGGTCAGGATTCAGTGCGGGTGCAATGCGTTCACGTCACGCATTGCACCCGCGCAAAAAACTCGCCCGTGTGAAAGGGGCCTTAGGGTTTACTCACACGTTGGATTTTTGGCACAGGTTTAAGTGCAGATTCGGTGCAGAAAACTGCCGACTCTG
This sequence comes from Bufo gargarizans, assembly GCF_014858855.1. Classification (NCBI taxonomy): domain Eukaryota; kingdom Metazoa; phylum Chordata; class Amphibia; order Anura; family Bufonidae; genus Bufo; species Bufo gargarizans. The sequence goes on from NC_058090.1 coordinate 52,483,364, forward strand.
TATTGAAACCTTCTTCTGTTGTTTTCAATGGGAGGCCATGCCACAGTTCATGGGGATTTTTCCAGACCACATCCATTCTTGGCGACGTTAGGGCGTGGACACATTGGAAAGCCGCAGCAGGAGCCTGCTCTTGGTTTAGCGCCATTTAATTAAAACTCACAGCGGAAACCGCAGCAGTTTGGTCCATGGGTTTTCATTGTGAATAGTGCGGTCTTGCACTCAGCTGTCCACACAGTAACCACGTGCGATCTGAAACATGTAAGAGTAGTTTGGATCCTGAGTTTGTGACATTGCGGTTGTATTAAAAGTTACATTTTAACTGTAATGAGTGATGGATCATCTTGTTCCCTGCGTGTCTGAAGCCACAGGAGCTGGTCCACGTCTGAGCACCGACAAGAGATGCTGATGAACTGTTTTTTGTTGTTACCAACATTGCAGTTGGTAAATTCAGGACATATACTTCCTGCCCCTGGGAATGCCGAAACCCAACAAGGACCCGCACTTATGATATAAACCCAGAATTTGCCGGGGCTATCTCTGAAAATTTGGGACTGTTGGCGACTATGCGTGAGATTTGTGTGTCTCCACAGGACAAGGACCTGGCGACACTCAGAGACCATTATCTGTAATGGTCTCCATGTCCGTGTGCCATTAGACAAGGACCAGAGTAATGCATGCCCTTAGTTCCTTCTCAAGGGCCCTCACTTCATATGGAAAAATGGAGGTGTGAATTGCCCCATTTACTTCTCTAGTTCCAGTCTGAACCAGGCCTTACAGAGGATATATTTAGGCCAGTTTCCCACAAGTGTGTGAGGTCCTGAAAATAGTATGATGGACGCGTTTGTGGACCAACAGTGGCTTGGCTGACCCAGATTCACGGTATTATAGTGATCCATGATGCTGTGAGTTCCAGCTCAACCATGAGTCCACTGTCCTGTACTCACAGCATCATTTCAGTACAGGGCTGTAGGCCTGCAGCTGGGCCGGAACTCGCAGCATCATACAGCACCATGAGACAGGGAGCTCAGGTCAGCAGAGCTGCAGTCGGTCAGGGACATGTGGACGTCACACAGACTCTATGGGGATCTTTTATGAACATTTTTATTCCAGTTTTTGCTGTAAAATAAGTAGCAAGACCCCTTATTGCGAATTTTTAAATAGCTGTTCAGAGCGGGCTGGGAGCTTAGTGTCCCTGGAAGAAACCTACAAGAGGCCCCATGTTGTAGGCAGGTCCAAATTGACAGAAGGCAGGCAACACAAGTAGGCGAGGCTTTCAATACCACAGTGCAGCACAAAATACTGCCCCAGCAGAACCAAATACCACAGTGCAGCACAAAATACTGCCCCAGCAGAACCAAATACCACAGTGCGGCACAATATACTGCCCCAACAGAACCAAATACCACAGTGCAGCACAAAATACTGCCCCAGCAGAACCAAATACCACAGTGCAGCACAGAATACCGCCCCAGCAGAACCAAATGCCACAGTGCAGCACAAAATACTGCCCCAGCAGAACCACATACCACAGTGCAGGACAATATACTGCCCCAACAGAACCAAATACCACAGTGCAGCACAAACTACCGCCCCAGCAGAACCAAATACCACAGTGCAGCACAAAATATGCCACCACCACCTTCCCAAGAATTCCACAAATATAGCCATACTGAGGATGGCGATATAGTTGATTTCGGGAGGGCACCTGCAGCGGATGCCAGGTTCATAAGTACCTGATGCATATTAATTAATGCTGAGAGTATCAGCGCATTATGTATCCAGCCGGCGGCCATGAGGAGGGCTCAAGTGGCCCCCTGGGCATTGGTCTGCTGGGAAATTTCCCTGTGGGGTCTATGGGCAGTTCACACCTGCAACGATATTTTGTCACACAGGCATTTTTTCGCCACTTCGTAATGGCGGGGGCTGGGCCGGGACTTAGGCATCGCCAAATTTTCTAAGGTGTAAAAGAGGAGTAAAGACTACACCAGTCAGGGACTTCAGTAGTTTTACTCAAGGTGCCTAGATTGCTGGAGGTGCGCCTAATTTATGGTGCAGCGCAGCTTGGTGGGGAAACAAAGACCTCCTATATTCCAACCTCCACACACTCATGGGAAAACTGGCTTTTCAGAACTAGTGCTCAAAGTGGAACAGTTGCTGATGACCAATCAGATCAGAGCTTTCATCTTTTCTGTACAGGTCATAAAGTGAGAGAAGCGTTCTGATTGGTTAGTACTGGCAACCACTCCATTTCTTGTGCGTGTATGTATACTGTGCTGGTCTGCGTAATAGAAAGCGGACAAAGCTCAGCTGTGTAACACAGCGGTGACGTCAGCGGCCATGTGACCCGGAAGTAGTCTGTGTAGTGACACCATGGCAGCTAGAGGACCTGAGAAAGCAAGATGGCGGCCTGTGTATGTGTTACCCGCTAAGGCCTATAGTCAGCAGCTGTGATCGGGCTGTCGGGGGATTTTCGCCGAGGGACATCGTATCTTTCTAGGACCGGACAGATCCGCCGTGACCCGAAATACATGTGAGATTCCTCCTGTAGACGAGCCACAGCCGGCGACATGCTCCGCTCGGTGGCTCCATGTCCCATCATTATCATGTTAGGTGGAGTTAGTAATGCTGTCATTATAGGATCAGCTCAGCCTCAGGGCAGGCATGAAGTGATGATCACAGAGGGCTGCCATGACAGCACACGGGTTAACTGCCCCGGCCCCCTTCAGTCTCCCCACCAAGCTTTGTTTTCCTGTCCTGTGACATGTCCGTATATATACTGCCCATGCTAGCACTAGGACGTCCTCAGCCGTGACGTGTCCATATATACTGGACATGATGGCAGCAGCCTGTACTCAGCCGAGACTTGTCCATATATACTAGACATGATGGCAGCAGCCTGTACTCAGCCGTGACGTGTCCATATATACTGGACATGATGGCAGCAGCCTGTACTCAGCCGTGATGTGTCCATATATACTGGACATAATGCCAGCAGCCTGTCCTTAGCAGTAATGTGTCCATATATACTGGACATGATGGCAGCAGCCTGTACTCAGCCGTGACGTGTCCATACATACTGGACATGATGGCAGCAGCCTGTACTCAGCCGAGACGTGTCCATACATACTGGACATGATGGCAGCAGCCTGTACTCAGCCGAGACTTGTCCATATATACTGGACATGATGGCAGCAGCCTGTACTCAGCCGTGACTTGTCCATATGTACTGGACATGATGGCAGCAGCCTGTACTCAGCCGTGACGTGTCCATATATACTGGACATGATGGCAGCAGCCTGTACTCAGCCGTGACGTGTCCATATACTGGACATGATGGCAGCAGCCTGTACTCAGCCGTGACGTGTCCATACATACTGGACATGATGGCAGCAGCCTGTACTCAGCCGAGACGTGTCCATACATACTGGACATGATGGCAGCAGCCTGTACTCAGCCGAGACTTGTCCATATATACTGGACATGATGGCAGCAGCCTGTACTCAGCCGTGACTTGTCCATATGTACTGGACATGATGGCAGCAGCCTGTACTCAGCCGTGACGTGTCCATATATACTGGACGCGATGGCAGCAGCCTGTACTCAGCCGTGACGTGTCCATATATACTGGACGTGATGGCAGCAGCCTGTACTCAGCAGTGACGTGTCCATATATACTGGACGTGATGGCAGCAGCCTGTACTCAGCCGTGACGTGTCCATATATACTGGACGTGATGGCAGCAGCCTGTACTCAGCAGTGACGTGTCCATATATACTGGACGTGATGGCAGCAGCCTGTACTCAGCCGTGACGTGTCCATATATACTGGACGTGATGGCAGCAGCCTGTACTCAGCAGTGACGTGTCCATATATACTGGATATGATAACCCCAGTAAGGTATGGGTATAAAATGTAACTGACGAAAGTATGCTAAAAATAAAGCAACTCTCTCCTCACCTTTACCTCTTCCATGGCTGAAATCCAACCCAAGTAATGAGTATGCTGATGAGGCAGTGTTCTAGCTTATGCATGCTCTACCTGCGGCTCTCCAGCTGTTGTAAAACTACAACTCCCACAATGCCCTTCTGTAGGCTGATAGCTGTAGGCTATTGGGGCATGCTGGGAGTTGTGGTTTTGCAGCAGCTGGAGGTCCGCAGGTTGAGCATGCCGCTCTTCACGGGCTTTCCCATGTAGGTACGTGCATCTGTTAACATGTCCTACAGTGTATGACCCATGTCTCCTAGTCTCCATTAGTTACAGCCAAATCCTGCGCTCCCCATCCCTCCGCACATCGTCGAGGTCTCTGCTTCTCCTAATATACATTGGTTATACAAGTCACAAACCAGGAAAGTGTCAGATCCGTTTTGCAAATTGGAGAGTTTTAGAGATTATAAGGGTTAAAAAAGTCACAAAGAATATTTACAAGGTTTACTTATTTTAATTTTTTTATGATGCATCGGTGAAATACAAAAATGGCTGCACGTGTGCGCATAGTCTTCGGCCTCAGCACACGACTGTTTTGCGCAAAGTACTGATGCGGTCTGTGTTTTTTTTTTTTTTGCAAACCTATTGACTTAAAAGGGTCCGTGGTCCACATTTTGCCGACATGTTCTATCTATTTCCGCAACGGATATATGGATGTCAAAAGCACGCCGATAATCTGTGTGCTTTTCGCAGTCAATAGGTCCACAAAAAATGCTGCCGCAACAAGGACGGTACCTGTATGGTGGTGTGCATGAGGCCTTATGGAGTTTACCAGGATAGAGTAATTTCTTTTGTAATAAAATGTGTCTAAAAAAAAGACTTTTATCCATAAGATGTTATTATAGTGTCACTGAGCTTTTCAAAGGTCTTAATCAGTGGGGTCTGAGTGCGGAGACCCCCACTAATCCCTAGAACGAGAAGAGGGAAGCGCTCTCTCTCCTTGCTGCAGGAGACAGAATTGAGACTGGTCCTTAGACGTCTACTGGATCCGTCTCTGATAGCAATGAGAGAGCGCGTAAGCGCTTCTCTCTCCTCTTTCTAGTGATTGGTGGGGGGTCTCAGCCAATCAAAACCTTTAGTAAGTTGCTACAAAGGTTTTGGAAAACTCAGTGACCCTATAAAATAATCCGTGGCCCCCACTTCATCTCCCTGGTCATGTACTTTTCCACTGGTGGTCTTGAGAACACGTCCTGCATTAGCTCTCTCTTGACCAGTAAGTCAGATGCCGCCATGTTGGTAATGGCGGAGGGTACAGCATTATAGGATAACACTTTTTCTTGGCTTGCAGAGTGAAGCCTGAATCCTCTTCGCAGTCATGGATGACTTCAGCTCTATCAGCCTCCTGTCGCTGGCTATGCTGGTCGGCTGCTATGTGTCTGGAATAATCCCGCTAGCCGTTAACTTTTCAGAGGTATGGGTCGATCCTTTCTATGAATATTCAGTCCATTTTTTTTTCATTTTGGGTAGAACACATGTGAACAATTTAGATTGTCAGGGAATGTGTTATCAGAACATGACATTATTTAAATAATGTTTAATTATTGATTGTGTTTTTACAACAAAAAGAAACGCTAAGGCCCCTTTCACACGGGCGAGATTTCCGCGCGGGTGCGATGCGTGAGGTGAACACATCACTTGTGCGGTGATATTCACGCATCACTTGTGCTTTGCGTGAAAATCGCAGCATGCTCTTCTTTGTGCGTTTTTCACGTAACGCAGGCCTCATAGAAATGAATGGGGTTGCGTGAAAATCGCAAGCATCCGCAAGCAAGTGCGGATGCGGTGCAATTTTCACGCACGGTTGCTAGGTGACGATCGGGTTGAGGACCCGATCGTTATTTTCCCTTATAACAGGGTTATAAGGGAAAATAATAGCATTCTGAATACAGAATGCATAGTACAATAGGGCTGGAGGGGTTAAAAAAAAAATATAAAAAAATGTAACTCACCTTAATCCACTTGTTCGCGCAGCCGGCATCTCCTTCTGTCTTCTTTTGTGAGGAATAGGACCTTTGATGACATCACTATGCTCATCACATGGTCCGTCACATGATCCATCACCCTATTGTACTATGCATTCTGTATTCAGAATGCTATTATTTTCCCTTATAACTATGTTATAAGGGAAAATAATACAATGTACACAACCTTGAACCTGAACTTCAGTGAAGAAGTTCGGGTCTTGGTACCACATTCAGTTTTTTATCACTCGCGTGCAAAACGCATTGCACCCGCGCGATAAAAACTGAACAATGGAACGCAATCGCAGTCAAAACTGACTACAATTGCGTACCTACTCGTGCGGGTTTGCCACAATGCATCGGGACGCATCCTAATCCGGACACGCTAGTCTGTAAGGGGCCTAAGGGGGACCTTATTAATACTTAACTTTTAATATAGTTTGCAGATAGAATAAAAGCCCATAAGCAGGTAAACCTATAGATAGGGTTGTTGCGGGTATCGAAATTTTGATACCCAATCGATACTTTTGTCCCGGTATCGATACGATACCGGGATTTCAATTTTTTCGATACTGGGCTGCGCAGTCTAGTATCACAGAACATGAGCGCGCTGCTGTCGGCGCACTCGTGTTCTCTCAGCACCACAGGGGAGAAGGAAGCGGTGTCTCCCTCCCCTCTGTGCCGCTGCTGCCAATAAGAGGAGAGGCGGGCACCACCAATGATAGGACTTTTCCTGGGTTGGACTATTGGAGCAATAGGGAGGAGACAGCAGCTTCTCTAGTGGGCGTTCCTTCTCCTTGGCTGTAGCGTTGTCCAATCGCAGTGCAGGGAGAAGGAACGCCCACTAGAAGAGCTGATGTCTCCTCCCCATTGCTCCGGTCGTAATTAGCATATGGAGCAGGAGACAGTAATCGCGAACGGAGCGGCGCCCAGGAATAATAGTAAGTGCTGGGACATCTCTGGGCGCCGCTCTGTGTTGCCTAATACTTAACTAAGTCCGGACCCATATAACACATAATACAGGAGGCAGGTGCCGGCAGCAGAATCGCATAGCCGGCACCCTGCTCGCTGCCAGTACCCGCCTCCTGTATAAAGGGTTAATTATCATTGGTGGCACAGTGCGCCCGCCCCATTAAAATCATTGGTGGCACAGTGCGCCCACCCCCCCTGAACCCCCCCAGTATTAAAATCATTGGTGGCAGTGGCCACAGGGTCCCCTCCCCTTCTCGTTGGTGGCAGTGGCCACAGGGTCCCCTCTCCCCTCCTCATTGTTGGCAGTGGTAGTTTCTAATCGGAGCCCCAGCAGTGTAATCCTGGGGCTCCGATCGGTTACCATGGCAGCCAGGACGCTACTGGCTGCCATAGTCGGCTCCCTACTGCTGTGTGCACAGAACCCAGGGCAGCATGGACAGTGTGAGGTCCTATTCACCCTGATAGAGATCTATCAGGGTGAATAGGACAAGGGATGAAAGATCCCAGGTTCTAGCCCCTAAAGGGGGAAATAGTTATTAAATAAAAAGTGTAAAGTTTTGCGTGGTATCGAATAAAAAATTTGGTATCGCAACAACTCTACCTATAGATAAAGGTGACGCACGCTTGTGCAATGGTTCACAGTATACAGGTAAAAAGAACGGTCTTACCATATGGTCATATCGTGGTATCTACTGGGGGTCTGATGGATCCGTGTGCTGGGTCTCTTACCCTGGATTACCCTACTTGACCTGAGCTAATGATGCTGCCCAGGGAGCAATGTGCTCAACCTCAGAAGGGCGACCCCACTGAGTCGTTCTTAACTGACTAGGTGTCCCTGCTTCTTCCTATGCAGCCTGCATAGGGAGTTTAAAATTTTAATGAAAAAAACAAAAAGACAGTTGATTATTTTACATAAAATATATTTTATTGCACATAAATTATGTAAAAGAAAAAAACTAAGCTTATTAGGTATTCGCACGACTGAAACAACCTCAATGACGCCTTCAACAGGTTATTCAGCATGAAATATGTAAACGATGTGTACACTGTAAACAATAAAGTAAAAGGAACAAAAATGTACATAAATTACAAACTATGGTATTTTTAGAACTATACAACGACCTACAATTAGAAGCATAAGAAAAGAAAATTCCATTTTTTTTTTTTTTTATCTCCCATAGCTGATATACAGTTGTTATGGGATAGACACAGTACAACATCCAATGCCTCATAAAATTGCCAGCCACAGTGCCTTACCACATTTCTCATCTCATTAGCAGCCATAATGCCCCCTGACTGTGCCAGTTTCAGTGCCCCCTAATTATGCCAGCCAGGGTGCCTCACACATTAGCAGCCATAGTGCCTCCAATTATGCTAGCCACAGTGCCTTATCACATTGCCAGCCACAGTGCTCAACTCATTAGCAGCCAAAATTCCCCCTGAATGTGCCAGTTGCAGTGCCCCCTGGCTATATGCCAGCCACAGTGCCTCGCCACAGTGCCCCCTGATGATGGCAGCCAGAGTGCCTCATCACATTAGCAGCTATAATTCTCCCAATTATGCTAGCAGTAACAGAACTCAGTCTCCTGCTGGCAGCTGTTAAAAATTATGCATTCTGGGACAACCCCTTTAAGAGGTTAAAAAAAATAACCATAGGCTTTTTTATTTTATTTTTTTATTTTTTATCCTTGTTGCTCCATTTATAAATTGCATGACGAATAGGGTAATGCGGTCAGTCATCTTACTGGCCCTTATATTGCACAATGAGAAGCTTCTCATAGACTTGCATAGAGAGTATGAGTTTCAGTCCACACAGAAGACGCTGTAAGACGTGGGTAGTGCGCCCATACAGGAGCTCACAATCCCCCTACGGAGAGGGTTAGAAAAAGGCTTTCTTCAGTTGGGTTTGCTTATTTGTTATATCTGCTGTCGTCTGTGTTTTTTAAAAGGTTTTCCAGTGCAATAATTTTGTGTAAAAGGGGGTAAAAAAAAAAAGATGAATCCCCGTCACTGCTGCACAGACAATATTCCAGTCCCCACTGCTCTCCTGGCTGGACTCGACACACAGGAAACTGCTGAGTGCCCAGTCTGAACGATTTCGTGTGCTCACTCCAGAAGTGGGGTGCAATGAGGACCAGGGGATCATAGCAGTGGCGAGGGATTAGAGAGGTAAGTACTGTTTTGCGGATCCGCAAAACACAGATACCAGCTGTGTGCGTTCCGCATTTTGCAGACCGCACATGGCCGGCGCTATATAAAGAATGCCTATACTTGTCCGCAACCGCAGACAAGAATAGGACGTGCACCATATTTTTTGCGGGGCCGCGGAATGGAACAACGGATGCGAACAGCACACATTGAAATGAATAGGTCCGCACCCGTTCCGCTAAATTGCAGAACGGATGCAGATCCATTTATACAGTTGTGTGAATGCGCCATTAGATGCACCTGATGATGAGACTCGCCCTAGGTTTTAGAGGAGGAAAATAAGAAAAATATTTTTCATCAGATCCTCTTCCCACCCCCCCCCCCCCCCCCCAACCATATCAGGACATCCCATCAGACCTTATATCAGCCTTTTATTTCAGACCTCAGATCAGCCCTCAATGTCAGACCCCCATCAGACTTTAGATCAGCCCTTTATTTCCGACCCATACCAGACCTTAGATTAGCCCTCAATGTCAGACCCCCCCCCCCCCCCCCCCAATCAGAGTTTCTTGCCAGAACCATCAGACCTCAGATCAGAATAAAATAAACTCCTCTTACCTCTCTGCGCCGCGGCTCCTCTCCATCAGCAGTCAGGCTCCCATGTCTTCTCCGGCCCGTGCTGCACCTGACTGCGTGCAGCGTCAGGTGATAGTGTGCAAACTACGTCCTGGCGCTGTATGGGGTCAGGATAGTGCAGCAGCGGCCCCAGGAAGGAAGACCAGGGAGGGTGAGTACCGGAAGCGCTCGCAGCGCTTCACTCCCTGCTCCTGGCACCTAATGCATACTAGAGAGAGCTTCCATAATAGAAGCCCTCACTAGTATTCGCTTTTTAAGGCTACTTTCACACTTGCGTTTGGTGCGGATCCGTTTTGGATCTGCACAGACGGATCCGTTCAGATAATACAACTATCTGCATCCGTTCAGAACGGATCCGTTTGTATTATCTTTAACATAGCCAAGACAGATCCATCTTAAACACCATTGAAAGTCAGTGGAGGACGGATCCGTTTTCTATTGTGAAAACAAATCTGTCCCCATTGACTTACATTGTGTGCCAGAACGGATCCGTTTGGCTCAGTTTTGTCAGACAGACACGAAAACGCTGCAAGCAGTGTTTTGGTGTCTGCCTCCAAAGCGGAATGGAGACGGAACGGATGCATTCTGAGTGGATCCTTTTCCATTCAGAATGCATTAGGGCAAAACTGATCCGTTTTGGACCGCTTGTGAGAGCCCTGAACGGATCTCACAAACGGAAACCAAAACGCCAGTATGAAAGTAGCCTAAGACTCACAGCCGTTGTCCTCCTACTTTTTGGGGGGAAAAAGTGCAAAAAATATGGTAATCATTTTTTTTATTTTTATTTTTTAAAACCTCCTTCTGCACCTTATTTATACAGAATTCTTCCACTAGAACACCCATTTAGGAAGGGTGGCAGAATCTGCAATTTCCCCTTTAATAAGTTCTATACATTTGGGACAGATTAGTCCATCTTTCACAGCTTCGGATGCCTGAACAGCACTTCAGTTATGTTGCTGTAGACTTGTTCAACAGGTTCTTGTATTGACAGGGACTTTACTTTGGAGTTTCAGGTTTTTAGTTGGCCACCCTAATAACTATGCTCTTGTTGAGCTGCAGTAATCTTGTGTTATTGGTGCACACTAACCTTTGTCCTGCCTCTGCAGAATAGCATGGTTGCTGTAGCCTTCGGCCAAACTGAAATTGTTATTTTATATTAATACTTTAATATATTCCAGGGACCTGTACATGTGATGAGGTTTTACATAGACAATTTAAACCAAGTACAATAAGCAAGGACTGCTTAGTGACAGACTAGTACAGATCAGGAGAGGACCCTGCCCAAAATGCTTATTTGGCTGAGACGTGGCAGCAGGCCACTGTAGGTTGTAGACTTTCCTGGAGAGGTGAGGTTTCAGGTTGCTTTTGAGAGTTTTGATGTTGGTGGAGAGTCTGATGTGCTGGGGTCATGAGTTCCAGAGTATGGGGAATGTACGAGAGAAATCTTGTAGGCCAGGCATGCTCAACTTGTGGCCCTCCAGCTGTTGCAAAACTACAACTCCCAGCATGCCCTAACAGCCTACAGCTATCAGCCTACAGCAGGGCATAGTGGGAGTTGTAGTTTTACAACAGCATGAGGGCCGCAGGTTGAGCATGCCTGTTGTAGGCGATTGTGAGAGGAACAGACAAGAGGAGAGCAAAGGAGGTCTTGCGAGGATAAGAGCTTACGTGTGGGAATGTATTGGGAAAGCAGAGATATAAGGGAGGGACAGATTATGGTCAGCTGTGTATGTAGTGGTTAGTATTTTGAACTGAATTTGCTGGGCAATGGGGAGCCAGAGAAGGGATTGGCAGGGGGGAGTGGTGGACTAACCAGGCAGTGGAGTTGAGAATGGATTGGATGAGTGTTAGATGGGTGGCCACAGAGGAGAATGTTGCAGTAGTCTAGGCAGGAGATGATGAGGGCATGTACAAGCATTTTAGTTGACTCAGGGTTGTGAAAGAAGCTGATGTGAGAATTTGTTCTGCAGGCAGCAGGAGCTAGTTTGGCTTTGATGTGTGGTTTGAAGAGAATGAAATGTTATCCAAATGGTGGACGTATGAGATTGGAGAAAGTGTGGAGCCATTAACTGTAATTGATAGGTCATTTGGCATGGGGGTAAGATGATGAACTTTGTTTTCTCCATGTTCCGTTTTAAAAAGAAAGAGGAGGAGAACAAGAATATAGCTAATAGACATGCTGGAACATGGATAACAAGAAGTGGCATCTGGACCATAGAGGTAGATTTGAGTATCAGCAGCATAGAAGTGGTTCTGAAAGCTGTGGGACTATGAGCTGTCCCAGGCCGAAGAATGGAGAACAGTAAGATTCCCAGGACAGAGTCTTGAGGGACACTGACAGAGGGGGCATGATGAGGAGGTGGTGGGTGAATGGGGGACACTGAATGTTAGCTTGGTGAGGTATAAGGATATCCAAGAGAGGCATAAGTCTCTGACGCCAAGAATGAGAGAGTTTGTAACGAGGAAATGGTCAGCTGTGTCAAAGGCAGAGGATAGGTCTACAAGTAGGAACATAGAGTAATGACGTTTAGGTCATCATGGAAGACAGATTGTAGCTCGGCAAAAAGGGAGTGATATGTGAGGTGGGAGGATTGTACAAGGTTGCCATGTTAGTCTAGGAGTTTTGATGGAAACAGAAATAGTGAGATGGAGCGATAACTGGATAAAGAGGAGATCAAGCGAAGGCTGGGAGTGATACCAGTGGTTAATGTTAGGTTGAAGAGGTGGGTAAGGGCTTGTATAGGGGTGCATTTTGGGGATGTTGTGGGATAGCATTGGGTCAAGGGTGTCAGTGGTGAGGTTTGATTTGGCGTTTTGGGTGTAAAGCTTTT